>NC_063189.1:25145277-25210277 GCF_017589495.1 Alosa alosa | reverse complement strand
CTCTTTTTTTTTGTTTTGGGTTCCCCATCATGGTTCTTGGCCTGTTATAAGCCTCTGATGCTTACGTCCTGGTATTGCAATGGGTTCATGTTTCTTTTGCTCTTTTTCTTTATGCTGATGACTGGTCAGTTTATGGCCTGGACTCTTGGTAATGTCCATATCAGCCGTTAGTCCTGTAGACTCATTTGATTATGCAACATTTTTTATGTTTTATGCAAAGTATACCTTCTGAATGTACCATAAACAAATGTTCCCTGTGTGTGTGTGTGTGTGTGTGTGTTATTATAATTATTGTAATTATTATTAATATTGTGTATTGTGTGTGTGTGTGTGTGTGTGTGTGTGTGTGTGTGTGTGTGGTCCAGGCTGGTGTTTAATAAGGTACGCTCTCTGCTTGGGGGGAACACGCGTCTGCTTCTGTCGGGTGGAGCGCCCCTCTCGGCCGCCACACAGCGCTTCATGAACATCTGTTTCTGCTGCCCCGTGGGACAGGGCTACGGCCTCACCGAGACCTGTGGAGCGGGCACCATCAGCGACAGCGCACCACACACACACACACACACACACACACACACACACACACACACACACACACACACCTCATATCAAAGCCTTGTCCATTTTGGTCTCTAGCCTTGGATAGAGGAAAAGAAGCGTTGTATGTTCTTCTACATACATATTTTAACACCTTCGACTGAACAGCCTTCTTCAGGTGTTCAAAACAAAAAGATACAACCCAGCTTTAACTGGGCTAACGATTCCTCGCAAAGCCAGGTTTAGGTGCCATCTTACCTCATGAGTCATTCCTAGAACATAAACAAACTGGTTCCGGAAAAGTATTCAATATCCAAATTCCTCTTAGCCACGTTCCCCTCAGGGTTTTTCAGCCATGAGCCCACAGCCTCTGGATGAAGTTTATTTAGTGCTAAACATAATGAAATAAACAAGGTTGGAGGGAGGGGGTGAAGGTTTGTGCCAGAAGAGGCGTTAGGAGAATGAGTCTTGTGAGACTTGTTTATTGATATAGCATAATTCAGACTTAATGCTAATTGAAAGAGCTTTACAAATAAGCAGTTAACGAGGGCAAAGTTCATTAAAGCAGTTAAATTAATAATATATAGATAATAAGGATAATAAGGAAGGAAGGAAGCAGGAGACTCCTTATCCAACCCCACAGTGTGGGTAGTAACTAATGACTATCTGAGTCTGATAAGAAGAGTGTGTCTGACCTCAGCCGGAAGCACAATGCAAACATTAGAGCCATGGAACCATGGGAATGAACAATGCTGTTGTGTGCCAGGGAGATAAGCAAACCACATCATTGAGCGTTGCCAGGTTGAATATGTGTTTGATTGTGTGTGTGTGTGTGTGTGTGTACACAGTGTGTGACTTCAGCACAGGAAGGGTGGGGGCGCCACTGGTCTGCTCTGAGATCAAACTGAAGGACTGGGAAGAGGGTGAGTAGCAGTATTGTGTGGTGGTGGTTGGGCGAAGGTCATTTCTGTCTTTGTAACTATGCAACGTAAGGCGTTGAAGGTCCTTTTCTTTTCTTTTTCTGTCGAAACTGAACAGTGTACAACACATTCTGAGCAGCTGAGCGAAGCTATGGAATGCAATTTAAAAAAAGGGCAAATAATTGCCCTGTACATCCCCCCCTTCTTTCCCCATTTTTTAAATATTTGTGATGTTTTTGGTCATTTAACAGTTTGCTTTGTCTTCCAGGAGGTTACTATAGCACTGACAAACCCAACCCACGAGGGGAGATCCTGATCGGGGGCCCAAATGTTGCCATGGGTTACTACAAGAACGAGGCCAAGAAAGTGGAGGACTTTTTTGTTGATGAGAATGGCCAGCGCTGGTTCTGTACGGGAGACATCGGGGAGTTCCACCCCGACGGATGCCTCAAGATCATCGGTGAGTGGAGCAGGACTCTCTTCAAAGGAGTGTTTTCAGGGTCATACAGAGCTCGTCCACTAGGGCGTGCTATAACACCAAAATGTAGGAAAAATCATGCCAATTAACTTCGACTGATTGTGTGTGATCAGACCGCAAGAAGGACCTTGTAAAGCTGCAGGCTGGAGAGTACGTATCTCTGGGAAAGGTGGAAGCCGTGTTGAAGAACTGCCCCCTCATTGACAACATCTGTGCCTATGCTAACAGGTAAGGAGACCGACACACACACACACACACACGCACGCGCCCACAAAAACCTCCAATGCCTTACAGTCGCACATTCCAAGCAACTGTCCAACTCCATTCCTTCTCTCTCTTCCCTAGTGACCAGTCGTACGTCATCAGTTTCGTGGTGCCCAACCAGAAGCAGCTGACGTCACTGGCGGAGCAGAGCGGTGTGCGGGGCTCGTGGGAGGAGGTGTGCAACAGCCCCGTCATGGAGAAGGAAGTCTTGCGCGTCATCACCGACGCCGCCGTCACAGGTACCTATCCCAGAGTACACTGCAGCAGCCCTGCGGCTACTCTGCTCTCTCTGGTCCGTTAGTTCACAGTCACAAGGTCACTTGTTGGGAACTTGTAGCCCTCAACTGTGGCGATAAAATGCAGAACAAGTGTCTCTGAGGGTGAATGTGTTATGAAAACATACTTCATCAGTTCAGACCTATGGCTTTGTTTAAGCTCAGTCAAGGACTCCAAACAAGGGTTTTACAGATGATTTAAAAAAAGCAGGCCAGACAAAACCCCTATATTCTCTGACTGGACACACGTCGTCGGACAGCTTACTGAAATAGAAACAACTAAGCGTACCGTCTAAAACCTTTACACAGCTCGACAAAAACACCACTACCTTTCGGTCTTTCCTATTTGAGTGTGCACCACTGCTCTTAGCCCTCCCCATTCCCCCACGCTGGGCCCCAGAAATAACCGTGTGGGTGTGAGCTCCTGCCGGCGCTGCTGTGTAGTGTACTTCATGTGGAGTGCTGTGTGATCATGACCGTGTGTGTCTGCACAGCCCCTCACAGCACAGAGCACCTCAGACTATGCTGCTGTGCGCACTGCCGTTCACTTTTGAATGTTTTTTAAATGAAAATTCTTTCATATAGTAACTAGGTTTTTATTTTATTTTTTATATCTGTGATCGTGAGTCATGGTAGTCTTAAATCTATTTCAGATTCTTGAGACCGTGCTGTGTGTTGTGTGATTTGTTTTCTTGTTTACCATTTCACATTTGGACCTCTGTGGATCACTGTGATGATGACTGTGACCAATCATGATGGTGTTTCCTCTTTATTCGCACAGCAAACATGGAGCGCTTTGAGATCCCCAAGAAGATCCGGGCCTGAGCCAGAGCCTGGGACCCGAGCGGGCCTGGAGACCGGCGTAGCCTTCAAGCTCAGCCCCAAAGCTGAAGTCCCACTACCAGGACGACATCGAGAGGATGTATGGGGGCAAGTGACGCTGGCAGACGGTGGGGGAAGCCTTCTCCACACAGCACCTCTGCCCCACCCTGGTGTAAGGAGAGCCACACACACTAGCGTACACACACACACACACACACACACACACACACACACACACACACTTTCTCCTCCTCCTCGTCCTCCTTATTCCTCGAACTTGGACTGGACCAGTGACCGTGACAGGGGAAAGAGTAGGAGTTACTTGAATCCGTGGAAAACACAGTTACTTCGTGAACTAGGGGAGAGAGAGAGAGAGAGAGAGAGACAGACAGAGTCAGAGGTTGAGAGAAAGCCAGAGAGAGCAAGAGAGAGAGACAGAATGATGGCGATAAAAAGAGGGAGAAGCTGTAGCCTAGCACCCCCCCGCCCCCTTTGAGTGGGATGTTTGTCGCTCAAACGGACGTCTCCAGGCAGCCGTGTGGCCAGACGGCTGAGTCATTCGCACCTCGTCCTGCTTTCTCTCTCTTTTGGTTTTGCTGTTCTCGTTAAAAAAGGATGTGGAGTCTTGACTGCTATCTCTGTCTCGTTGGTTCCTTTTTTCTTTTCTTCCCCAGATGGATTTTCTTTCCCTTCTTTTTTCCCTTCTTTTTTCCCTTCTTTTTTCCATTTTCTCTTTTCCACTATTGAGCATGTGCAGGGAAAAAGATGAGTTTCTTCATTGTTGTTTTTTTTTTTTTTACTTTGTTTGACGGTTATGCTTTTTGTGTTTTTATGTTTATTTGTTTGTTTATTTTGCTTTGTTTTGGTGTATGCATTACACATGTCGGTGAGTCTTTTGTTCGCTTGAACAGCACCAGGTGATGGCACCTTTTGGAAAAGCCCTGATCTGCCCTCATCAGGCATGAATGGCCTCCTCCATCATTAATCATTATTTTTTTCTCTCTTTCTTTCTTTCTTTCTCTCTTTTTCTCTCTCTCTCTCTCCATTCTGTTACTCTCCCAATCGTTTTTCGCCGACCTGTATACCCTCCCAAAGGCTGTTTAATACTTCTGCTTGTTTCACTCTGTTTTGTTCTCTGTACGCTTAACTGTTTACTGACTGTTCTGATAATAGTAAATAATAATATGCTAAGTTGCTGTACTATAACATTGTACCATACTGTGCACTCCCGTGCTTGCATATGAAGGAGTCTATGTGCCTGAGGGGGACAGGGAACTCACTGGGACTGATGGCCACGTTGCCATGACGATGGCAGGTCACCAACTCTATTATGCCTGGACTCAAGTGACATACAGAGAGCATTATGAAGATTACTTAGGACAAACCAGCAGGAATCAAGCCCCCCCCCCCTTGCCACCAAGCTGATGACATTTGCATAGTAAGGTGTGATTGTGTGTGTATTCGTCTCGCGCCTTTGGCGGCCTATCAGTCTGTGTATGTGTCTGTGAGTGGAAACACGAATTGCGAATTGAAGTAAATCCTTTTGTGTGTCTGTGTGTGAGTATATGCAGGTGTGGGTCACTAGACCCACTCTTTGAAGTGTGTGTGTGTGTGTGTGTGTGTGTGCATTTGTCAGCCAATGTTAACTTACTACGGTTCCTCATGTAACTGAAATATCCTCAATCTCCTTGTGACTTACGTCCCAAAATGGGTACACAGGTCACACAAAAATGTAAACAAAACAATTTTCTTTACATTTTCCATCTGTTCATAAGTCTTTAAATGTATTTCTGAACATGATGCCATGTATTCTGTAACCAGTGACCAATGTATTGCATGGATATTTGCAAGGGAACAAATTGTTGTAGAATAAACTGAGACATTTTTGTCCATTCTAGAGATGTTTTAAGGATTGTCATTACTTGCGTATGTACAGAAAGCATACCCTAGATATTCTTTTTAGCCATCGAAAACTCGTTCTTAATAGTTCTCATATGTCGAGAAACAGTTCGTACCATCTACAAATACAAAAAGTTTAATTTTGAATGTGCAATATACCAAATTGTGTAATGGAAGCGCACACATAGACCCACTAA
This sequence comes from Alosa alosa, assembly GCF_017589495.1. Lineage (NCBI taxonomy): Eukaryota > Metazoa > Chordata > Actinopteri > Clupeiformes > Clupeidae > Alosa > Alosa alosa. Next base: position 25,204,888 of record NC_063189.1, on the reverse strand, counting down.
AGGCATGAATGTCTAGAGTGTTTTTAAAACAAATATTTCTTCAAATGAAAGTGGGCGTTAGGAACTCCTGACTAGTGTAGCCTTATCCGTGGTGAGATGTCAATGGGCCTGTCTTGTTTTTACTACTAGATTTTGTCATTATTTTATCTGTGCATGGTTGAAATGCAATGAAATTGGGGAGGGGCTTTCAACACACACACCAAGCTTTTATGAAGTGGTGGTGATCAGTATAAGATTTGATCAGGTGGTCCACGGTTTGCTATGTGGGTATATGGGCTGGTGAAGAGTTGGTTGGACCCAAGCGCTACACATTTGAGTTGGATGTATTGAATTGATTAAGTGCTCTAATGTTCCTGAGTTGGGGCATATATCGGGAATATTCCACACAAAAGCTTGTACATAAGACAAGTTTATTTACTTGTAGTTGTTCCATATCTTCTCTGGTTTAGTAAATATAAACATTTAATAGTTAAATACACTTAATCTAAAGCTATAATATTGATGTAACTCCAGGAAAATCATCAAGCATTCTCTCTACTGAACCGACCCTTTCACTCGCTAAACGTAAGAGAACAGAAAACATTACTTTCCCACCCTGGATGCCAGTGGACTGTGGACTGGCTCCAGGACCTGGTCCTGTGGACTGGCTCCAGGACCTGGTCCTGTGGACTGGCTCCAGGACCTGGTCCTGTGGACTGGCTCCAGGACCTGGTCCTGTGGACTGGCTCCAGGACCTGGTCCTGTGGACTGGCTCCAGGACCTGGTCCTGTGGACTGGCTCCAGGACCTGGTCCTGTGGACTGGCTCCAGGACCTGGTCCTGTGGACTGGCTCCAGGACCTGGTCCTGTGGACTGGCTCCAGGACCTGGTCCTGTGGACTGGCTCCAGGACCTGGTCCTGTGGACTGGCTCCAGGACCTGGTCCTGTGGACTGGCTCCAGGACCTGGTCCTGTGGACTGGCTCCAGGACCTGGTCCTGTGGACTGGCTCCAGGACCTGGTCCTGTGGACTGGCTCCAGGACCTGGTCCTGTGGACTGGCTCCAGGACCTGGTCCTGTGGACTGGCTCAGGACCTGGTCCTGTGGACTGGCTCCAGGACCTGGTCCTGTGGACTGGCTCCAGGACCTGGTCCTGTGGACTGGCTCCAGGACCTGGTCCTGTGGACTGGCTCCAGGACCTGGTCCTGTGGACTGGCTCCAGGACCTGGTCCTGTGGACTGGCTCCAGGACCTGGTCCTGTGGACTGGCTCCAGGACCTGGTCCTGTGGACTGGCTCCAGGACCTGGTCCTGTGGACTGGCTCCAGGACCTGGTCCTGTGGACTGGCTCCAGGACCTGGTCCTGTGGACTGGCTCCAGGACCTGGTCCTGTGGACTGGCTCCAGGACCTGGTCCTGTGGACTGGCTCCAGGACCTGGTCCTGTGGACTGGCTCCAGGACCTGGTCCTGTGGACTGGCTCCAGGACCTGGTCCTGTGGACTGGCTCCAGGACCTGGTCCTGTGGACTGGCTCCAGGACCTGGTCCTGTGGACTGGCTCCAGGACCTGGTCCTGTGGACTGGCTCCAGGACCTGGTCCTGTGGACTGGCTCCAGGACCTGGTCCTGTGGACTGGCTCCAGGACCTGGTCCTGTGGACTGGCTCCAGGACCTGGTCCTGTGGACTGGCTCCAGGACCTGGTCCTGTGGACTGGCTCCAGGACCTGGTCCTGTGGACTGGCTCCAGGACCTGGTCCTGTGGACTGGCTCCAGGACCTGGTCCTGTGGACTGGCTCCAGGACCTGGTCCTGTGGACTGGCTCCAGGACCTGGTCCTGTGGACTGGCTCCAGGACCTGGTCCTGTGGACTGGCTCCAGGACCTGGTCCTGTGGACTGGCTCCAGGACCTGGTCCTGTGGACTGGCTCCAGGACCTGGTCCTGTGGACTGGCTCCAGGACCTGGTCCTGTGGACTGGCTCCAGGACCTGGTCCTGTGGACTGGCTCCAGGACCTGGTCCTGTGGACTGGCTCCAGGACCTGGTCCTGTGGACTGGCTCCAGGACCTGGTCCTGTGGACTGGCTCCAGGACCTGGTCCTGTGGACTGGCTCCAGGACCTGGTCCTGTGGACTGGCTCCAGGACCTGGTCCTGTGGACTGGCTCCAGGACCTGGTCCTGTGGACTGGCTCCAGGACCTGGTCCTGTGGACTGGCTCCAGGACCTGGTCCTGTGGACTGGCTCCAGGACCTGGTCCTGTGGACTGGCTCCAGGACCTGGTCCTGTGGACTGGCTCCAGGACCTGGTCCTGTGGACTGGCTCCAGGACCTGGTCCTGTGGACTGGCTCCAGGACCTGGTCCTGTGGACTGGCTCCAGGACCTGGTCCTGTGGACTGGCTCCAGGACCTGGTCCTGTGGACTGGCTCCAGGACCTGGTCCTGTGGACTGGCTCCAGGACCTGGTCCTGTGGACTGGCTCCAGGACCTGGTCCTGTGGACTGGCTCCAGGACCTGGTCCTGTGGACTGGCTCCAGGACCTGGTCCTGTGGACTGGCTCCAGGACCTGGTCCTGTGGACTGGCTCAGGACCTGGTCCTGTGGACTGGCTCCAGGACCTGGTCCTGTGGACTGGCTCCAGGACCTGGTCCTGTGGACTGGCTCCAGGACCTGGTCCTGTGGACTGGCTCCAGGACCTGGTCCTGTGGACTGGCTCCAGGACCTGGTCCTGTGGACTGGCTCCAGGACCTGGTCCTGTGGACTGGCTCCAGGACCTGGTCCTGTGGACTGGCTCCAGGACCTGGTCCTGTGGACTGGCTCCAGGACCTGGTCCTGTGGACTGGCTCCAGGACCTGGTCCTGTGGACTGGCTCCAGGACCTGGTCCTGTGGACTGGCTCCAGGACCTGGTCCTGTGGACTGGCTCCAGGACCTGGTCCTGTGGACTGGCTCCAGGACCTGGTCCTGTGGACTGGCTCCAGGACCTGGTCCTGTGGACTGGCTCCAGGACCTGGTCCTGTGGACTGGCTCCAGGACCTGGTCCTGTGGACTGGCTCCAGGACCTGGTCCTGTGGACTGGCTCCAGGACCTGGTCCTGTGGACTGGCTCCAGGACCTGGTCCTGTGGACTGGCTCCAGGACCTGGTCCTGTGGACTGGCTCCAGGACCTGGTCCTGTGGACTGGCTCCAGGACCTGGTCCTGTGGACTGGCTCCAGGACCTGGTCCTGTGGACTGGCTCCAGGACCTGGTCCTGTGGACTGGCTCCAGGACCTGGTCCTGTGGACTGGCTCCAGGACCTGGTCCTGTGGACTGGCTCCAGGACCTGGTCCTGTGGACTGGCTCCAGGACCTGGTCCTGTGGACTGGCTCCAGGACCTGGTCCTGTGGACTGGCTCCAGGACCTGGTCCTGTGGACTGGCTCCAGGACCTGGTCCTGTGGACTGGCTCCAGGACCTGGTCCTGTGGACTGGCTCCAGGACCTGGTCCTGTGGACTGGCTCCAGGACCTGGTCCTGTGGACTGGCTCCAGGACCTGGTCCTGTGGACTGGCTCCAGGACCTGGTCCTGTGGACTGGCTCCAGGACCTGGTCCTGTGGACTGGCTCCAGGACCTGGTCCTGTGGACTGGCTCCAGGACCTGGTCCTGTGCCAAACAAAAAATATGACTCACGCAGTCATGTTTTGGAATGATACAGTCAAGTCAAGTTCTCTTCCCGCAATGAATTATCCATCACAGTGCCTTACATTCTCTTTTTAATTGAATCACTTACCATTGAACACTGTGAAAGACTAGAACCAAAACCTCTAAACCTCTACTAAAGTGAATCTTCTTTCATGAGATCTGTTTCCTCCCTCAGCATCACACCTCCCACAAACACACACACACACACATAGAGCAGGCCTAATACAAACACACACAACCATTATATGTACACATCAGTCATAAATACACACATGTTGGATAGCAGACACGCAGACACAGAGTGACAGAGAGCATCTTAGAAACAAACACAAATTCAGTCCAGGATAACACAAGCTCCTCAGTATGGTGGGTGAGGCCTGTCTGCAGAGTGCAGTAGCAAGTGCACGGCACCTCCATGCATTGGGAAGACGCAGTGACATGAATGAGTGTGTGTGCACATGCAGCCTATGACACTGCTAAATCTCTGTCCCTGTTGTCTGCTGGGCTTTTACTTACTCTCCTCTCCTCACACTAAGATGGGATTGTTCCCGTTATAATCACACCCATGCTGTTGCCCAATTTGCATGTGTGCATGTGTTTTTGTAGTAGTTTGTGGTGTGTGCGTGTGTGTGTGTGTGTGTTACATAAGTTATGTATGCATGTTAATGGTGTAGGTTCGGTTGTAGTATGTTTGTATGTGTTTACTTTGTAGCCTGTGAGTGTGTTTTGGTGTGTGTGTGTCTGTCTGTGTGTGTGTGTGTGTGTGTGTGTGTGTACACTGAGGTGCTTCTCCTACAGTGCTGTGTTCCTGAGAGGTGAGGTGAGCCAGGATGTGTGAGGTCTGTAATGAGGCAGAAGGCCCTGGAGAGAGAAAAAGAGAGGGAATGAGTGTAAGAGAGAATGAGAGAATTAGGAAAAGACAGAGTCTTTTCCTAATGAGAGAGTATGTGAAAAAAAATATGTGTGTGTGTGTGTGTGTGTGTCTGTAAGAAAGAGACAATAAGGGAGAGTGAAAGGAAGAGGGATGGAGGGATGGAGAGAGGGAATGGGAAAAGAGAGAGAGAATGAGCGAGAGATTGATACGTCTGTCTGATGACTCACCAGCCGTGAGTATTTTTAGCCGGGTGCTGAGGAGAGAGGATGGGGTGGGGGTGGGGGTGGGGTGGGGGGCGGCACAGGGGCAAGCACTTTGAGAGCCAGCCAGCCAGCGCAGTGAGGAACAACAGATAAATATGGGAGACCACCGCGGAGGGAAGGAGAGGAAAATAAGAAGGAAGGAGAGGAAAATAGAGAAGAAAGGAGAGGAAAAGAGGAGAAAAGAGGATATGGATGGGGGGGAGGAGGGAAGCCGGACAAGAATAGACCAAAGAGGTAGAAGAAGAAAAGGGATGGAGGGGGAAAATAAGGAGCAAAATAGATGAGTGGTGAATCAGCCTCCACATTGCACAGTGGGTGTGGCTCATGACCACAGCACTGGAGAACAATGTGCGTGTTACATATGCAGTATATGGAAGCAATGGCTGGACTATGTGTAGATATTTATTTGTGTTCCATTTATTTAGCTGTGTGCATGCATTTGTATGTGTGTGTATATGTGTGTACTACATGTGTGTGTTTGTGTGTGTATGTACAAATGTGTGTGTCAGTGTATGTGTGTGTGTGTGTGTGTGAGAGAGAGAGAGAGAAAAGTGAAAACAAAATAATATGAAGCTGTACACACACACACACACGCTGTGCGCATCAGGGCACTCACCCCGGGTGCCTTTGATTTCACCTTTGGCCACCCATCTGACAGACTGTTTCCTGTGTGGTGAGGGCACTGCCCACTGTTTCTCCACACCACGGCCAGAGTGTGTAAGACGCCACTTCACCTCTAGCTCCCGCTCTCTCTTCCTCCCTCTTTCCTCCCCCTCTCCCTTCTCCCTCTGCCTCTCTTTCCCCTTTCAGTACTTTGGCTTCACTCTTCCTGACTGTCTTCCTCTCTCTCTTCCCCCTCTTTGTCTCTTACCTCCCCAACATCACTCTTTCATGTTTCTCTCTCTCTGTCTCTCTTTGCTTCTCTCTGTTTCTAGATTCTTCTAGCCTCTCCTCTCTCCCTTTCTCTATCTCTACCTCTCCCTCTCTCCTTCATCTCTTTCTCCCACTCTCAGCATCTCTCTCTCTCTCTCTCTTTCTCTCTCTCTCTCTCTCTCTCTCTATTTTGTTTCTCAGCCATGGTGTGGTTGGCAACACTCTGCCCACGCCCGTGAGGCTCCTGCGTTTTAATGAACACCAAGCCTCCCACTGGGCGCAGGCAGGCAGGCAAAGGTCACTTTCATCTGTCTCCCTGTAAAAATGCCCGCTCGCCCGGCCCCGAACGCAGCAGCACACGGTGCCAGCGCAAACGCGTTGGGTCTGGTCACAGGCGAGAGAGAGAGAGAGAGAGAGAGCCTGGCGAGTCCAACGCTTTGACTCATTAGCCGTTATGCCCATGCAGTGCCCACACGGCTGTACTTCCTTACAGAGCAACAGAGGCCACATCTGCGGTGAGACGGTGCTAATTGCCAGTCGTGTTATGAGGCAACCGTACGTTTCACACTAATGGGCAGATTCACACAGGAATTCAAATGAGGTCTGTTCTGGTGCTGTTGGCTTTTTGAGATGTTTGTGATTTGTCAGAGAATGTTGATTGGTGATGTGAACAAAACAATAAAGTAAAGAAAAGAGCAAAGCTTGAAACATATACCATTGAGTGACAATTATTAACCTTTCTCTCTTGTGGCAATGCAGTTTTTACCTGAGAGACGAACCCCATCTCTCAGGTAAAAACTGCATTGCCACAAGAGAGTAGCACCCCAACACTAGCTGAGGGCAGTCCTTCACTGAAGACAAATACCCCATTAAATACACAGTCACACACACTCACACACAAACACACACACACACACACACACACACACACACACAGTCCCACAGTCCCACAGTCCCACACAGTCCTCTCGCTGAAGACAAAGACCCATTAAAGATGCTTGGCTAAAGGCATGGCGGCACAGCCCACTCCGGCTTGTGTATACGTAAGAGAGTGCGTCACTCATCAAGCGCCGAGATGACTCATACAGAGTCAAGGTGAGCATGCAAGAATGGCTGAGGAGAGAGGGAGTGGAGCAAAAGAAAGAGAAAGACAGAAATAGAGAAAGGATGGGTGGAAGAGTGAGGGGAAAAAAAGACTCTGGGGCCAGTGTGGAAGGTACAGACAGGTGTGGGATGGAGCACCAACAGCGAAAGCCAAACACGGCCCTCCAATGGACAGCTTCATAGGAGGGAGGCCAGATAAAAGAAATGAGGTTTGATCATAATTGACAGATATGAACAGAGCAGAGAGAAAGTGAGAGAGAGAGAATGAGATTGAGATGAGTTTGGGTTGATTAAAAGACAGAGCAGAGAGAAAGAAAGAAAGAAAAAGACAGATGGGAATACAAGGTATAAGAAGAGGCAGGAAAGAGGGAAAGATGAAATGGAGATAAAAGAGAGAAAGAGATGGGGTTAAAAAGTGAAAGACAGAGAGAGAGAGAGAGAGAGAGACTTTAAGAGCAGGCGTGTGGCTGTAGACCACAAAATAATTGCAGTGTGGAAATCGAAGTCACTGACAAGCGTGTCTCCATATTTGTTCTCTCTAATGAGAGTCCTAATGTGCTGGGGAATCTCCTGAGTGAGATGTCATGTCTCCACTCCTCTCCTCTCCTCCTCCTCTCCTCTCCTCCTCCTCCTCCTTGTGGAGGAGGCCTAAACGTCAGCACACGCTAACTGGAGACAGAGACAGAGGGAGGGGTGGCAGAGATAAAGAAAAGGAAAGAGTTCTACACATGTAGAAAGACAGAGAGAGAGGGGGTGTAGAAGGGGAAAAGAGAGAGGAGAGAGCAAGAGAGAAAGAGGCGGCTAGCCACACATAGCTGCACTATTAGCAGCCTGCTTCTCATTAGGTAGACACCTGTGACAGCTCTGATCACCTCCCCTTCCAGAGAGGGGGGTGGGGGGGATCACCATGGTGACGACGGTGGAAAAAGATGCCGCACCATGACAACAGCGAGCTGGCTCTCTGGAGTGTGGCAGAGCTGCAGTGAGTGAGTCAGTTGTGGGCTGTTCAAAAGTGTGTTAAATACAAACTCTGTGTGTGTGTGTGTGTGTGTGTGTGTGTGTGTGTGTGTGTGTGTGTGTGTGTGTGTGTGTGTGTGTGTGTGTGTGTGTGTTGTGAGAGGATGAGTACGTAGGTTAAAGCCCTCTGGAGGAATGTGTGTGGGGGTCCACTGACGCTGAGAGTGTGTCATCCTCTCCTCTGCTGAATGTGTGTGAGCTGGCCTCTCTCCCCTCCCCCCTCCGTGAGTCAGGCCTGCAGGGTCCTTAAGACAGACTGGTTAAGAGCAGACCCTGAGGTCCAACATCCAAGAGGATAATTGGGTAGAGGTCCATGTCGGAGGACACTTCACAAAGACCAGCACTCAATCACAGCACTCAACCTCCCACTCCACCGCACTAATAACAACTATTATATCCTTACTCTCTCCGACACACACACACACACAACACACACACACATACATATTTTCTTCTGTTACCTTGTTTGTTTATCTATCTATCTATCTATCTATCAGTCTCACTCTGATCATCTTTATTTCCATCTCTCTCCCACCCACATGCCAGTCAGAGACGACATGCTGAAGGGCAAACTCCTGACTGAGTGATGCGTCTGGCCAGCCAGGCTGTTCACAGTTTTTCGCTTTGGTGCATTTCTCAGATCAGAACTGAAATTCTTAAAAATACTAGTCCAATCTCCACATCATCTAATCACTTGTGTACATCATAAAAACAATCTCCTTATTTTTTTTAACAAACAGCAATTGATTTTGTGCATCCTTGCAATTGATTGTGTATAATTGTCTCCTGTTTTTTACATCAATTGCTCATGGCATTTTGACCATCTTGTTCATAATAGTGACACATGAACTTGCAATTCTTATGACACTGACATGTTTATTGGCTTAAATATTTGCTTTTGAGAAATATGACAGCATTTAAGCATGTCACAAGCTATTACAGGTAATTCACTGTGATGCTCTTGGCACAAACTGTTTTGAGAAATGCAGTTACTGTGGTGTAAATGTTGAGAATGGTTTGAGAAATGCACCAAAGGTGACAGAAAAACTGTAACAGCACAGCCTCATCACATACAGAGGAACAAGGAAGGAACGAAAAGCAAGAACGCCAGAATGACGACACGAAAAGGAAGGAAAGAAAGAAAGAGATGGATGAGAAGCTGTAATGGAACAGTGAGGGTTGGCAGGGTGTAGAGGCGGTGCCTCAACTTCATGCCCAGGAAGCACTCTCTTCATTAAGCACTCATTTGCATAAACATACACACACACACAAACACACACTGACACGGTGCCAGCCGTTTCTGCTTCTCCAGTGATCCACGGCTGTTGCGGAAGCGTACAAAGCTGAACTCCTCCCGGGATAATTGATGTTTTTTGGAGGAGTATAATCAAATCAGCTCGTCCCCACAACCAGGCCAAGCATGTAATCTGGCCTGTCAAGCTGTCCAATGTCTACAGAGAGGAGAAGAGGCAGCTGATGGATGAGAGTAATGCTTTGCATTTTTGTTATTCTGGGCGGCTCAGACTCATTATCGTTCCACATCCACTGGCTGCCCACGGTGCTGCCAAAACACACACCCACGGCTGCCCGGCCATAGACGCACACCGCTCAAATGAAACAGTACGGCTACGTAATTATGTTAGTACACAGGCCATTGTAACAGCCAGAGAAAACAAACAATAAGAGGATCAGTGCCAAGTTGCACAGAAACATCACTTATTTTGTTGCCACCATTAATTGCACATCCATAAGTATCTTCCTGCACCCTGGACGAGCTGTGACAGCCAGCTCCATCTGCCGAGCCGCTCCGCTCCACGTCAAGAGCCTCCGCCCACACGCTGTGTCCCACCAAGCACATCTGTTACAGTCAACAAACACATCACACCAACCAACTCCCTCAGCCAGCCAGCCAACCCCCAGCAGTGGGGGGATATTTTTAGCATACGCGTGAGAGTGAGAGAGAGAGAGAGAGAGAGAGAGAGAGAGAGAGAGAGAGAGGGGGAAGAGGGAGACAGAGAGTGAGAGAGAGAAAGAGAGAGAGAGACAGAGGCAGTCTTCATTTCTGTCTGTCAGGGAGTATCCACCATGGAGCACCATCAGCATCACCCTGTTGAAGGAGGACTCTGTGACAAACAAAGCACAGATCTGCAGGGCCAAGTGTGGGCCAGGTGTGGGCCGGAACTGATCTGGGATCAGAACAAATCTGGCCGCTGCTGCTGCTGCTGCTGTGTTGTGCAGAGCAACGAGAGATGCTGTTAACTTGGGGGCGTATATGGATGTGGTTTTATTTCTCATAGCAGTGGTGCATGTCTATTCATCCAGTTTTCCTCAAATACTTGCCATCATTTGTTAATGTAGATTTATAGGCACAGCAGAGTAAAGGTAACAAATGATATCAGTTGATTTCATTTCATATACTTCATCCCATTTTGAGTTCTGTATGTGTGTGTGTGTGTGTGTGTGTGTGTGTGTGTGTGTGTGTGTGTGTGTGTGTGTGTGTGTGTGTGTGTGTGTGTGTGTGTGTGCTGGTGTATGTGTATGGCATCTGCTATTACATCTGCAGACGTCACTTGCTTAATCAATAAAATTGATTCTAGAATTGTATGTTGAACCAACTGAGAAGGTTTTGTGGTGATACATTCTATTTCTGTCTCTCAGACATATGAGGTAGAAAACAGTGAGCTGTTTTGCTGATGTCATCGTCTGTGGCCAGTCAAGACAGGGAACAGATATTTTTATGAATGAAGTGAACAAGTCCGCGTGTGTACGTGTATCAGCAAAAGGTAATGAGTGGAACTGGCAGGCAGTGACAGAGTGAGTGAATGTGTGTGTGTGTGTGTGTGTGTGTGTGAGATACTGTATATACAGAAAGAGAGAAAGAGAGAGAGACAGAGAGAAAGAACAAGTAATTGTGAAAGAAGGAAAGAGAGGGGCAGAAAGGAGAGAGGAAGAGAGCAAGACAGAGAGGATAAAGAGCGGAAGAGGGAAAGCTCCTTTAAAATCCACAGTTCCATCCCTCTTTCTACACACACACACACACACACACACACACACACACACACACACACACACACACACACACACACACACACACACACACACACACACACACACACACACACACACACACACACACACACACACACACACACACCACACACACACACACACCCACCACACACACACCACACACACACACACACACACACACACACACACACACACACACGCTGCACACACACACACACATGCACACACACACACGCACACACACACCTACACGTGATCAATGTGCTCACGTCAACACGCTCTCCTTTCCATGCCTGCCTCCCCACAGTCCTGTCAGCTGACTGTTCTCCTCACCACATCAAAAGTCCACCAACACCAGGCACATCAGTTTAGACCACTGTAACCACTGTCTGATGCCCAATGGATGAGTTATTCTGGCACATGAAGGCGAGAGATGCTGTTCATGCACAGTACAAAAGATCAAGGAGCAAAAGGTTTAAACTGAAATACTATATATAAATACAGTGAGCAGCTGTATCTTGGACTGCCTGACTTCTGTTGGACCTTGTTGTTATGAATAGCATCAAAGGAGACTGATGCTAGAAGACCTAGGAGGTGATATCCTCTGATTGTCTCTCAGTGGTCTGGACAATTTAATACTCAAAGCAAAACAGTTGTGGAAATGCTGTCTGTCTCAGCCTAAAGACGAATTAGCAAGGGCTTAGGTCACTTTTAATTAATTAATATTACATCAATTATTAACAAGATTATTAATCACGGTAGGACTATCTTAAAACAAGGCTTTTGGAAGAGTCATAGAGGGAGCAAGGATAATCCAAACTCTCAGCGGCGCTAAGAAACAGATCGATGACGGCGTTGTGAGATTCCCTGGAGGGGACTTGAGAACCGTGGCCATCACAAGGGCGTTTATCAATGGCATCTCTCTGCAGAGGAAAGATCTGCGACAGCGATTCAGTCCCACTGTGCGGATTTAGCGTGTGAGTCATCGCCGGCGGTTTTAACTCTATAGTACCCGCGGGCCATGGTGATTGTGGTTTTGCTGTAAGATAGTACGTATCTGTGTATGATATGTATTTATATGTAATGTATGAATGAAATTCAAAATGATAGCTTGATTTAGCCAAACTCCTTGATTTATCAGACTCCTTGCAAGAAACACAGCATGGAGCTCTCCGAAACACAACGTAGACAAGGCTACCCACACTCGGTGGACACCAGACCCAATAAAAATAGAAACCTAAACTAAGGCATAACAATATGGGGGGAAAACAAACATTACTTCCAATGGAGCAAGTCAACTAGGCTACAACATTCACGGACATGCACTGAAATCTAATTTAAATGTCGTGTAGCAAAATAAGGTCCAACATTTGTAGGCCACATGGATAACGGATGTAGACTATAGACCACCCAGACAAGTGGAACAGTTCAAATAAGATTGGTTTTCCTTTTCGTGACCTATCACAGGCATAAATCATTAATATGGATATGCAAGCGCCGGTTATTGCGTGTGTTTCGGTGACGCACGAGTCAGGTGTTGCCTCATATAGCGGAGGGAGCTGTCCGGGTGCTGAAACCAAACAGCAGCGCGTTCGCATAGAAAGAGGAGATGCTATACATGTTTACGACTGTCATCTGAGCTATTTTGCAAAAAGGTAAAGAGCTTTTTGACTGTCACTAGTCAAACCAATGCACGACAACACTCGTAATATTCTTATAGCTTTGTATTTTGTTACATTGTCTAGATGTGTTGCTTAAATGGGGGTTATTCCTGGTATTCACTGAAATCGTTTCAGAGGGTTAGCTACTCGTTACACCGATGGCTATCGTTGTTTACCTGATTGATGATTTACGAGAGATACGAGCTACAACATATATTTTTTATAACATGGCAGCTTTGTGCCTTTTGGTTAGATTTCAAATGGGTTCAATCAAAGCTGATAGCCACAAGTGAAAAGGTTACCTTGACAACGAGTGGTGACTCACTCGATGGTGTAGGCTAGTCGCTTAAAAAGGTGTTATAACAAAGCCCAACCCCGAATTGATCCAGGACTAGACGCTTAACGTTGCGCCTTTTTGACTTGGTAACTGATTGTCCATCACAACTATCTTTCTAAAAATAAATGCTGTAGATGGGGAATGTATTGTGACTGGATCTAAAAAGTTGTTGCAGTGCATGCTTTATGAGAGTGTTTCTGCTGTTTGACACTAATTGTGGTTATGTCTTCCATTCTTTTCAGGCACTATGCTGCGGTTACCCCCTAAGCTTTCCATAGGAGGAGTGGTTGTTTTGCTCGCACTCCTCCATGCTTGTGCGGTGCAGGGTGCGTCCGTCCGGCATCACCGGCTTAGAGGAGGCGAACAGGGCGCCTACTTTGCTCCAAGCTCCAATATGGTTAAAGCCCTGGAGTACATAGAGAGTCTGAAAGGACGGACAGATGGGCTGGAGAGCCCTACCGCTAACTACGATGAGGTAGACAAGTTCCGCTTCCTGGTGCAGCTTGCTTCTCTTCAGGATGAGAGCGCGCCAGAGCGCGGGGATGACGGCTGGCTGGAAAGCAAAGCTCCGCAGTTGGTGAAAGCGCTGCTGCGAGCGATGGACCAGGCAGGGGGAAACACCGAAACTGCTCCGCCTCAGGCGAGTCGCCCGTCTAAAAACAGACAAAACTCAGATGGTCCTGGGGACTACGGCGGCATGGTGAAACCACACAAAAAGTATCCGCTGATGTTCGAGGATGATGAGAATGTTAGAGCTAGTACCTTCAAACGCGCAACAGAAGACCTGGAGGAACAGTATACCCCCCAAAGTCTTGCCAACATGCGTTCTATCTTCGAGGAGCTTGGAAAACTGTCATCTAAAGACCAGAAACGTGACGACCAGAAGTTCTACAGTAATGACGACGAGGACGAGGATGATGATGACATGTACAGGGTTAGAAATCTTGCGTACGAGGATGTGGCCGGTGGCGAAGACTGGGTGCCGATGGAGGAACAGGTAGAGACGGAAGAGGTGGTCAAGGGCAGCCACGAGGAATTTGACCGCGGTTTAGGAGACAGCGCAGAGGACGTGGAGACCCTTGAGCGACGTGCAAGTCAAGATCCTGACGATGATACGAAGCTTGTGGATTATTACTTCTTAAAAGTCTTGGAAATGACCGACCAAGAACAAAAGCGGGACAGAACCGCGGCTCAAGACAGCAAAAAGAGATTTATTCGACCATCTCTCATCGACCCGCAGGCCATCAACAGGCTGAAAGCGATCTCACTGAAAACGCAGGTCCCGCCCGATGAGCTCATTGAGATGCTGATAACGGGCGAAATCAGAAAACAAGAGCGCCCAGTGGTAGGAGTGGAGAGAAAAACGATGCCTCGCTACAAAGGTAGATTCCCCAAATATTACAATAGACGCCTGCCTGACAAATTCCCTAACTACATCTCACCTGATTTCACAGCTGAGGACATTCTTAATCTCTTAGATAGCCTTGGCAGTCAGAAAACACATTACTCTAAACAAAGACCCTACAAGACCACTGTATCAAGATTTGTCACACCAAGTGGTCATCGTGGGAGCTTGATTATGTCAGAGATGAATAAAGCCCTCAACAAAAGAAATGACGATTACGACGACACAGTGGACGAAGATGAGTTGGCGACGTTTCTTGCTGCAAAAGTACTGACCGAGTACCCCGACACAGAGAATTCCAAACGCTCTCTCCATCCTGAAGTTCAAGAGCAATTTCCATATGAATTGTATGAAGAGGCAATGAAGGACTATTTTGACCAGGTAGACACTGGTAAAAGTGCGCCGGTGAAACGAGATATTGAGGCTAAAGAAGAACCAGAGCCTAAAAAGCTGAACAACGATTCTGCCCTGGAGCCAATAGCTCAACACACGCCGGAGCCAGTTCAGGAGAAGGAACACCGTGCAAAAATAGTGTCAGGAATGTAGACGAGAGAAAGAAGCTGACAGCAACGAATTTGTCCACTGGAGCAGATAGTTAATGTTTCATCACAGAAAAATAACCAGTCTGGTGGAAGTGGTATAGTTTTACATGGAATTTTAAAATATATCTATTGTAAATACAACATAATCCAGTGTCAGAATAAAATGTATCCTATTTTGTCGTGGTCTCTGGATTTGTGGTTTTTATTGTTATAATATCTTCAGCCGAACAAAGAGAATATCCCTCTATTCATACTCTTAATAATACTCTGACTGGCTTGCTGCAATCCTTTCCAATGAAAATTGGCCTCTCTATTTCAATATTAGAATAGATAGGTTGGTGTCCTAGTCATTTTTAAACCATTTTTGTACGTGTTCGAAGATGTGCAAAGACTTAAAGACAAATAAAGCATTACCATTATTTTCTTCTTGTTGTGTTGTGTTAAATTATTGCACATGTTCACCGTCTGAAATGTTGATTCTGTACTAAGAACAAATGTACCATTCTCTGGATAATGTGTCAAAATGTTACTTCCCTTGTGAAAAGTCTCATTCATTTGTTGTCATAACTATTTGTTCACAATAATGGTTAAATAAAAGTGTGGTCCCACACATAATATGAGAAAGGGGGGCAGCTCAAATGGACTCTAGCATGGAAACCCATATATCTTGAGGGAAGAGAAAACTTTTGTGGTGCAAGATAATTTCTTTAACATGTGAATAAAACATCCACCACACAATTTATCAAAATATGTTTTTATTATACAGTGTCCATGAAAAAAAATCTCTTGTGCTGTAAAATACAGAATTTATGACCATCCACAAAATGAACAAAACAAAAACAATTACAACCAACTAGTCCCTGAGGCACTAGAATGACTCTATAAAATCTGAATATTTAGCATAAAGTGACATAAACATACATAAAAAGGCACTTGTAATAATCTGACATTAATTTAAATAGATGATTGTCATAATAAAACATCATTTTTATAGGAGTAGTAATTATTACATACAGTTAGCTATGATTGTCATCATCATCATGCAATTTTAACTGGCATAACTCTTGGTATCAGTGTCATTGTATGGCTAGTGTCCATATAAATCCCTTTGAAATGAGGAAAGTTGAGCGGATGTATAGAGTGAAGTTATGAGCGACCTACGACTACCTCTTTGGGAACATGGAGAGTCGAGCACATTGTTACACAGAGAAAAGGCAGTGGCGTGTCGAAGGTCAAAGACACACCTGTGCGCATGCTCCATTCACTTCCTGGCTTCATTTCTTCCCCTTTCTCCTGTGCTCTAGAAAGCAGGCTTGCTCATGTACTCCTCCATTGTCTGAAAAGCCAGAGACAAAAATAAAAACACAAAATGCCATGTGTAATCCACTACAAACAGCACCCTCAGTCCAACACATCACACCAGAATACGCGGGGCTTCATGCTCATAGGGTTGAAATGATCTTGGGAGGTGAGAGACGAGACGCTCAGATTGACACTATTGATCTCATCATGCACTGCACTTGTCACGACATGAGTATCCCCACGAGTGGCCTGCCAGCTAACACACAATCTTTTCTTGGGGGGGGGGGGGTCTAACAGCTGGGAGGTCTTCTACCGCTTCTACCGCACGAGTCATTTGCAAAATAACTGCCGTCCTCTTTAGCCCAGAACTGGCGCCTATCCTCTTTATTACCTACCAAGCCTAATTGGCCTGGTCTGCGGTCATCTCAGTGCCTGCAGTTCTACACATGGACAGGGACTAAGAGCTGTGGTTGGAGAAACAGTGTGGTCAGGCTCCAGATGAGGGATTCTGGACATGTTTTGTTTTGCAAGCATATTGCTATGAAATGCAGCCCAAGGGGGATGTGGACATAGACATTTCAGGAAATGACCAGAAAGCATGAGTAACTATCAAACAACACAGAGGAGCACTTTCTTGTGAGTCACAAAGCCACTGAAAACTTAATTTAAAGTCTGGATCATAACAGCTCAATGCTCTTAAATTTGCAAACATACTCATGTGTCTCCACCAGATATCCAAACGGTTTCCGGAATGCATGTTCAGGTGTAACCATTTCAGTAAATTTGTGGTTTTTATTGTTATAATAAGTTCAGCCAAACAAAGAGAATATCCCCCTATTCATACTCTTAATAATACTCTGACTGGCTTGCTGCAATCCTTTCCAATTAAAAATTGGCCTCTCTATTTCAACATTAGAATAGATAGGTTGGTGTCCTAGTCATTTTTAAACCATTTTTGTACGTGTTCGAAGATGTGCAAAGACTTAAAGACAAATAAAGAATTACCATTATTTTCTTCTTGTTGTGTTGTGTTAAATTATTGCACATGTTCACCGTCTGAATTGTTGATTCTGTACTAAGAACAAATGTACCATTCTCTGGATAATGTGTCAAAATGTTACTTCCCTTGTGAAAAGTCTATCAAACAACACAGAGGAGCACTTTCTTGTGAGTCACAAAGCCACTGAAAACTTAATTTAAAGTCTGGATCATAACAGCTCAATGCTCTTAAATTTGCAAACATACTCATGTGTCTCCAGATATCCAAACGGTTTCCGGAATGCATGTTCAGGTGTAACCATGAGTGAAAACTCCTTATTTTTAACTCCCTCTGCAATGTTTCTGACAGAGCAGGAAGTATGTGGCTGTGGAAATGTACCATCTCAGCCTGTGCACCACATCTGTTTGTTGCCATAACTGAATTTAGCTCTCAGATGCTCCTGCCCTCCAGAGTCTGTGATACCAACATCTCGGCAACTAACTATTGGAAACAGAACCCTCTGTTATAACACTAACAGAGACGCATAATACACACATTGTGGCTACATGACTACATCCTCTTGTCATGACTCTCACCATCTAACAAAGAAACATGGCAATTATTGCTAAGTGTCATGCCAAGTTGTTGTTCACAGTTTTGTGATATGGCATAATGTGACAGATGTTATTTTGATGGTTATGTCATCCAAAATGTAAAAACTAAAATAACGACAATATCAGATAATGGCAACCTAACACTGTCATCTCACAGGACATAGATATGGCTTAAAAACAGGAAATGACAGCTTCCATGACATGTTCATCGCAAGGTTTTATCACTCTTCAGATAGGTCAAGT
Source organism: Alosa alosa (assembly GCF_017589495.1). NCBI lineage: Eukaryota > Metazoa > Chordata > Actinopteri > Clupeiformes > Clupeidae > Alosa > Alosa alosa. The sequence goes on along the minus strand of NC_063189.1, from coordinate 25,187,007 downwards.
GGTCCAATTTGATTTTTGTCATGAGCACACTCATCTATTTGATCTCCTGTCATTCTCTGTGTGGTGCACTATACACTCAGCACTGATAAGAAAATTCCACTTGAATGGATTTATGTGGATTACTGTGGACACTCAGGGATCTGTGCCACTGCCAGCCCATAATATTTACCTCCTGCAGCATGTCTGAGGCCTCTATTGCCCTAGCGACGGACGACTTTGATGTCTCCAGTATCTCCCCGCCCATCATGAATTCATCCAGAATGAAGTAGGCCTTCTCAAAGTTAAAAATGATGTCCAATTCACACACCTAAAGAATGAGGGCATTTAAAGACAGATATAAAAGACTGTCACAGTCCTCTTTATGTGCCATTTACTGTAGCCATATAACCAAGGAACTTGTCAAATAAACCAATGGAGTTGGCAATGTGCTTATAGGAAAGTACATGCACTACAATGTAATAAAGAGGTAAGGTTAACTGTAGTCTTAACTGTAATCATTCATTAACATACAATGCACACACCACAACAGACAGAGAGAGTGAGAGAGACAGAGAGAGAGAGAGAGGGAGAGAGAGAGAGTGACAGAGAGAGAGAGAGAGAGAGAGAGAGAGACAGAGAGATAGAGAGACAGAGAGATAGAGAGAAAGAGAGAGAGAAACAGAGAAAGAGAGAGAGAGAATCCCTTACATTGCCAAAGTATTTATCAAGCAGCTCCACATATCGATGTAAAACCTCCAGGGCCAACAACTCATTGTCCTGATCTTCAAGGCCACAGCAGAAATAAAGACTGGCATACCTGGATGCAAAAACAGACACACACAGGCAGGCATACACACACACACATATGAGCACACACACACACACACACATATGAGCACACACACACACACATCACTAGGATTGAAAGACGGGGGCGGGGGCTTAGCCCCGAGAGTTGTAGGTAATGCGTGCACCGAAACATTTTCATCACACCTTTAAAGCGCTTCAATGTATATATACTGGTACAATAGCATTAACAGGGACACCATGCCATTAGTTTTCATTCTCACAATATTGCTGATCATTTTAATGCTGATTATTACTACAGTTTGCGGTGACTGATATTGTATGTTGCCAGTGGCGCCCCCCAGAAAATGGAGTGTCCAGGGTGTCCAGATGAGGCCATTGCTGTCGTCACCCCCCATGTCATGCATGAACTGTTGTGTATTTACATTAGGTATTTAAATTAATAGTAAACACTGTAAAATGTAACCTAATCGGTCGTTTGAGAGTTAGGGTTAGGGTTTTCAGTTTTTTATTAAGCTCTTATCTTGATCATTGTGGGCCATCTATGAAAAGTTTGATTCCAAAATCCTATCCTCCATTGTAATGCATTTTTAGAAATGAGCATGTAGTGAGAGCAGGCTAAAGGGAGTGTGTGCTGAGTGTGTGGGCAGCAGGGTGCACGTGGTCTTTACTGGACATCTGAGCAGGATTTACAGTGTGTTTGTCAGAGAGTGGACAGCATTACATAACAGGGGCCATCAGTCCCAGGGACAGATGGGACCAATGAGCTGGGATGGGAACAGGAGACAGATCCAAGAGAGAGATGCACATAGATAGCAAGATACAGAGACAGAAGAGAGTGAGTGGAAAGAATAAGTTGAACCTGATCCTTTTGGCAACTTAACAAGGAGAGGCGGCCATTTTATTATCCCTCCCTCCTTCGCCTGCTCACCCTATCCTCACCTCTTGTAGACGATCTTGAGGTCCCTCCAGGAGAGGAAGTTGCTGGTGCGGGGCTTGCGGGCGAGCACCAGCATAGTCATATCGCGCATCACCTTCTTCTTCTCGCGCTCGGTGATGGGTGCGTACCACTTCTGTAGACGCACCTTCCCCTGCCGGCTGAACAGCAACAGGAAACGCATCTGCAGCGCAGGGAACAGGGGTGGGGTCACAGAGAGGATGCGTGGGGAGGGACATCAAAGGACAGAGACAGGGATGAAGGGAGGAGATGACGAGATGTGCAGAGAGAGGGTGACCAGGAAGAGAGAAAAAAGAGATGAGATGAGAGGGGAGGGGGAAAACATGGAACAGATAAAGAAGGGCAATTATGTGGAAAGGTCAACATCGATTTTCCTAATTTTATCAGCAAATCTTAACATAACATCAGAGGTGAAAAAGGTAGGAGCGATGGTATTAGAGCAGGGGCATGCACGAAAACAGTGTCATGATGAGCCTCAGAAGGAGAGCTAGCAAAATACTTAAGGAAAGTGCATCTTCTACAGGCTTATGAGCGATGTATTACAGCTCTTGGTTGTGATGCTGGACTTCACAATGCTATACAACTTCATTAATTAACTTTTCTACAGAGCATCCTGAAACAAAACCCAATATTAAGAATCAGCTAATCTCATTAACTTCAAACTCCACGCAAGTTACTCGGACAACAAACCCCCACCTTTATCTGACACAAGCTCAGAGAAACAAGGGTTGGCAAGGCTGTAGAACATCGCCACAGCCGGTACTACCACGGCTGAGTCACACACACACACACACACACACACACACACACACACACACACACACACACACACACACAATAAAAAGCTCCCCTTTATTAGCTTTCCTCAGAGGGGTCAGCGGAGCACCACTTGCTATTGACAGAAGGAATTAAACAATAACCTCTCAGAAGCCCAGGCATACAGAGCACGGAGGAGCGAGGAAGTGTGGAACATTGCCTTGTTATTGTGCTAGCCTCTCACAAACAATAACACAATTCTGTGGAGCGTGTGAGCCATTTCATGGGCCTTTTATTTTATTCTGTCATTTGCAGGATGTTTGCTCGTGGTTCTGTGGGCTGCAGATCTACTGCCTGGCCTTATTGGCTTGGCTCTTGTGGCGTAAAACAAGGCTGAAAATGACCAGGAGGACAAATAAGACCAGGATGACTCAGAGAAGGGGAGAGCTTGGAGATAGACACGAGAGGCAGCTGGCCTCAAAAAAGCCCACTCCAGCTTCTGACAATAGTGTGGGGATTTAATATGTGGATATTATCACAACTGTATCTTCCTCCAATTGTTGAATTGAAGACTGGAAGTACACACTTTCTGGAAAAGCATGGGTGTGTGTGAGCTGCTGTCAGTTGTGTAAAAGTTTCCAATGCAGTTAGTCTAACGTTATTTCATAATTAAATACTCTTTCACAATTTCAGTTCACAGTTTCACAATTATTACAGTCACTACGCAATATATCTGAAGTATAGGCTTGTCAGTAGGCTATTATATAACAACTGTAGGCTACTGTATATGCAACCAAAAATGACTTATTTTGGGCAAAGAGGAGTTGTTATAAAGATGTTGGGAAAAGACAATATAATGGCTTTGTTTCAGAAAAGTACAGTACAGAAAATATCGGCAATGGTAGGCTACATATCATTACTTGCAAAGCTGATGTTTAATGGCGACAATGGCGAGTTTGAATAGAACCAATGACGGAACCTGTTCCGCCAGATAACAATGGGCAAGTGCTAAGGAACTAGTAGCACACACCTTATTTCACTTCTGAAAATGTTAATACCCTTAGAAATAGCCTATGGGAATAAAATGATAAGATGGGGCAAGCTGCCATACATCCTGAAATTAGAACCCGAGTGCGCGCAACTGTGATCGCAACGAAATAAATGGCATTAAAATGGCAGAATGAAACATTGAGTAAATGATGTGGCAACAACAGGTGCAGCAACTTCTAGCGATACCGGTGTGACTGTTACCCAGTTTACCCAGACTTCGCATGACAATGTCGTGTTTTTCACAATGTGATCTAGGGCCTACTTACCATATTGAAACAAGCGAATGTCCACAAGTGATCCCCAAAACAACCACGATCAATTTAACACTTTTTTTCACGCACTGCTGGACACTGTAAGGGCGCACTCACATAGTTGTCTTTCCCAGAATCCTTCGAAACAGAAAGTCACGCAAGCCCTCCCCCCACTGTAAATTCTAGCAGCATTGCCTACGTCATCTCTTCTCAAATATGCGATTGGTCAGGGCCCTACACCTGCTGCAAAACAAGGTGTGGCGTACACCTCAGCCCTCTCAAGGAAGGAACATCTGCTGCCCTCTAAGTTTGCCATTTATACGTTTCCAAGGATGGTTTCCTGAGACACGACCAAAACACACACCATTTGGGAAAATAATGCTTTGGTAATTGCTTTCACGCCAATAGCCTAAACTGAGACGCTCAAGGATGCTCAACATAAATGTATAGGCTAGGCCTGGTCTAGGCTCATTGATAATTAATAAATAAATAAAGATAAATCCCAATGAATTGGTGTAGTTATGGTGCACTATTTATGCTTTGTTCTGTCAGCTCACTTTCTTCACAGACGCTCAGAAATAACGGACAAATGGAAACTGAAAGGTTTAAGATTGATGGGCCGAGTCCTTCCGCCGCTCATTTTTAATAACGTAACCATAGTTAAGGTAGGCTATGCCAAATAGCCTAGAAAATACTCTAACCGTAGGATCAGACCATATACTGTTAAAAATAACTTTAGACACGCAATATAGTATTACTTTCATATTTGCAATGGCCGAGTCTAGTGCATGCAGCTTAGTCACACGCCAGTAGAGGGTATCAGAGCGTTAAAACGTGGCTGGCTTTAGGGGCACCAAAGCTGTCAATCGGGTAGGCTGACTGATAGAAGTCTCCAAACGCGCAGCAATCATGTCTAAGTATCGGAATATTGTGTGGTTTCTAAAAGCAATGCAAGAATACACAAGGTAAAGTACATGTATTTTGGTCTATGTTCGGCGTTGTTCTTGTTCTTCTTGCATTCTCTTCTTAAAAAACATGTAAAGTTTGTCTGAGTGCTTGACTCAAATTAAATGACTTGTTAATTCCTTGTTTATTAGGTTGTTAACAACCAACAACACATAGGAATTCACATGTTTTGTACTTGATCTGTGTTTTTTAAAGCTACTTGGTGGTGCAGTTTTGACATAAATGTGACAGATAGAGATTTTTTCAGAGACATTTTCAGCCCACAATTAGAACGTTTTCCCCACTCCAAAAAGTTGCCTATTTTTGAAATTAGATACAATCTTTATCAGACTTTATCAGTGTTTAATGTCACCACAGCACAGAGCATTGTTATCTCTCCCTGCCCTTATGCCACCCTCCAAACATCACTACACAAAGGCTTTGTTGACAGCTGTTTTGGTCAGCATAGCGCCTGGTCATTTATTGTTGGATGGGCTGACAATTGGTCATTGAAAGCAATATGTTGACCTCTCCATCGCAATTGTCAAATACCTGACCTCAGAAACACAGGAAACTGGAATTATGCAATTGTTGAATGCCTTTGAAATACAATGTGTGTTTTTTGTATGTTTATTTATGTCACCAATAGCAGTAACTGGTATACTGCTGTTTGGTTAATTGTTAATTTTGGTTGACACAGGGGAGGATATGAAACAGCCTCCAAGCACTTTGTGGTAAAAGACCTCAGTGCAGACCTGGGCGGACGATCCTTCATGATTACAGGAGCCAACAGTGGAATTGGGAAGGCAACTGCAATGGCCATAGCAAAGAAGGGTTAGTTAGCATGCCTAGAGCTGCCTGGGAGAGTGCCTCTGTTGGAAATGGATAATGAGAGATAATTGCACAGGACAGGGTGTTCAATTCTTTGTGCTAGTGGTTAGGATGCCTCACTCAAGGGCCAGCTTTGTCTCTTACCATATGTATATGTAGGATTGCCTACACATGAAGAGATAAAGCAATACTAATCGTAATAATTTGTTAGTATTACTAATTTGCTTTTGCAGGCTTAACATTTTTTTAAAAATGGTTTACTGTTAATTTGAGCTATTCTAATGTACGTATGCTGTATGTTGCTTTGGACAAAAGTGTCTGCTAAATTCCATAACCATAACCATATGCCCATACATACTGTAAACATGCAGATGTTCTCTCTTATCAGTGATATCATAATATGGCATTAGCATATATATTAAGGAAAGAGTCAGATTATTTTGTCTATACCTGAAACAAAGAGTGTCATTGCTGTACTCATTTTGAATCCCAGGTCTTTCACTGTTTTTGACATCTGAGTGTGGACAGATGTTTGGTTTTTCCTCTGAGTAGGTGGGACGGTGCACATGGTGTGCAGAAACAAGGAGAGAGCTGAGTCTGCCAGAGAGGACATTGTGAAGGAGTCCGGCAACAACGTAAGTCTCTGTCTTTGACCTGATCAGCTTCTGTCTGTCTGGAAACATGCTTAAAGGCTGCTTATTTAGCTCATGGTGTTCTCTTGCGGCAGAATGTACACGTCCACATTTTGGACCTGTCAGAGTCACGCAAGGTCTGGGAATTCACAGAGGACTTCAAGAGTAAACATTCATCCCTGAATGTTCTGGTATTTTTTTTTATACACAGGAATAGATGTTAAATGCATTGTATGTATGTAGTACCACTGGTTAGAGATTATAGATAATGGGCAAACCTCTCACTATCACAAGCATGTTCTCATGCCCAATAAGTCTAAGCAGACTTCTAACACTGCAAGGTGTACACTGTTAGACTTAACGGTAACCCCCAGTTACTTACCACAAAATGGCCAGTAAAATACCATAACATTATTATGCAGTAACACTACTGTACTTTGCATTGCATTATGGGCATTTTGATGACGTTTCATGTCATCTGTATACTACAACCATCATACTGATACTTATCAATACTTAACAACAACAGGGCTTTTGTGAGCATTTCACTGTCAAGTGGGCACCTGTTGTGGGAGTGGGAGTGTTTTGTTGAATTTGGCCCTTGACAGCTCCAAAAGGTAACATAGAACCACTCCCATCATACAGTACATACACAGAATGGTTTAGGACCCCTGAGACAACAGCCAATATCATTGGAATTGACAAGATTTCACATCAAGACCTCAATGTCTAAACATTACTGGATCTAAACATCAATCTCATCATACTATGGCATGCCACAGACTTTTAAATGATTTTAAACAATATATTGCCAGTCTTCAAAATGCTACATTAGCACTGTACATATGACCATTTGCTTATCTATTTCCCTCTTTATCGGCTGTAACAGATCAACAATGCAGGGAGCATGGTGAACATACGAGAGGTGAATTTCGAAGGTTTTGAGAAAAATTTTGCCATCAACACCTTGGGTAAGAGGCCCTAGTCATCTGCTGAAGAGATACTTCGCCACTGATCTGTCCACATTTTATGGACTTCAGACAGTTTTTTGCCAGACAGAGTTTTCCATCCTCTCAACATTCAGCATCCTCTTTGCTCCTTCTCTCTCTCTCTCTCTCTCTCTCTCTCTCTCTCTCTCTAGGAGTGTATATCCTGACCAAGGGTCTGATACCTCTTCTGGAAAAGAGCAGTGAACCTAGAGTAGTGAGTTCACAAATACCAATTCCAAGAACACACTCACATCTTTCAAATATGCACATCTTTATGGACAATTCTTTCTGTACCAACAGTCCATTCATCCATCTTGCTTTTTTCCATATTGAGTTACTTTTGCATTTGCTTTATTGACAGGGGAGACATCTAAACAGTCCATACAAAATGACTAGGGCATCAAACCAAATAAAAAAAGAAAGCACAGAGATATTGATAAACAGTATACTCGCATTGGGCCTTTGGTATTAGATCATTGCAGCTTTTTATTTCCAGTAATGGTAGCTCCATTTGGCACTTTTGAGCAATTGGGAGGAGTTGGTATGCAGCTCATAAAATGTGGCAATTTGTCTCCATTTTCGAAGGCTGGTATGCTGCTCTAGGGAACACATTCATAATTAAATTCATACATTCATGTAGCTAAAAAAAAACCTAAACTATGCAAAGCTATGAATTTCTTCGGTGTCAGGATGCATTCAGGAAGCCAGTTGCGGACAGCCAGGGAGCTGTTATGAGACTGTAAGGCTGGTCTAGTGATGAACACTGGTGAACACTTGCTGGTGATTAAGACCATCTGCATCATTTTTAATTTGTTGTTCTGCCCCCCCCACACCCCGTGTGTGTGTGTGTGTGTGTGTGTGTGTGTGTGTGTGTGTGTGTGTGTGTGTGTCTTATTGCATTTATGACTGTAGCTGAGCTCAGTCATACTTTTTGTGATCTTCCTAGAGGTAGTGGTAGACCAAGGAACATATCTGCCCCTGATCCACAGATCTGTTGTACAGTTTAGAAAATCCCATATCCTCGTCGTCCAGGCAGGCAGACAGGTAGGTATGTGATCTTCTCAAATCATGAATCTTGATGTAAATGTCTGTGTACTGTGCTCCCAGATCACCGTGTCTTCTGGAGGGATGCTGGTTCAGAAACTTCGCATCATAGACCTGCAGACTGAAAAAAGGCCCTTCGACAGCACCATGGTCTATGCACAGAATAAGGTATTACGGCTCAACACAACGTCATAATGTTCCCAGGAACAGTGGATAGGAATGTGCTACAGACATGCATTGTTTTGTTCTGCTAATGTTCAGCTGTGTTGTATTGTTACCATAGAGACAGCAGGTGGTTATGACAGAGGAATGGGCTCAGGCGTATCCCAAGATTCACTTCTCTGTCATGCACCCGGGATGGGCAGATACCCCAGGTATGCATAACATCCTGTATACTGTCATATTGTGACATATCACTAAAATGAATGCATTTAAAAAAAAACGTTTAAAAAAAACATCTTAATGTCGTCTCAAGAGATGAACAGGTACTCCAATCGCCAAAGGTATCCAATGAAGACTTAAACCCAGATGTATAACATAATCAGCCGATTTTCAGATGATCAGAAGGTTATCTTACATGGATTCATGCCTATTCATGAAATCAAAAAGCAGCATTTATTTGAGATTCTTTAAGTGCATCAAGCATTAATGTATTCAATGTCATATTCTCATAAATAGCTACATTGTTCTTAACTTGTGTCAGTTATTTACCTTTATGCATGGCATCATACATGATGAAGGATTCTCTGATTGCTTGATTGGGCCTCTGTTTGGCAGCGGTCGCCAAGGCCATACCCGACTTCTATGAGAGGCTGCGGAGTCGGCTGCGGAGTCCTGAGCAGGGTGCTGACACGGTCATCTGGCTGGCCATCTCCCCAGCAGCAGCTCGGATGCCCAGCGGCAAGTTCTTCCAGGGTGGGTGTGGCCTGACACCTGGACAGGCTAATGTGGCTGATGTGCTTTGATATCTCTGTGAGATGTTAGAGATGACCAGTTCTGTTATAGGCAAAATTATTTCACTGTTTACTTTATATATTGACTTATACTAACATTAAAGGCCCTTTAAATATATCGCCAAATATTTATATCTCTATAGATCCTTTTAATCTGTTTTTAGACCCTTTTAATCCTAGAGGATTTCTGGTAGAAATGTTGAAAACCAATGCAGATACTTTGACAAGAAAATGAATCGGACTTTAGCATAATTCTCTACTAAATGTCAACTTTAATCATTCTCTACTAAATGTCAACTTTTTAAAATTACTTTTGTTTGTCCCCAATTACCATTAGCTCAGTGTTGTTTTCTGTGCCACCGGAATTAGAATATCATTCAAATTAGTATGCTTGTGCTTTGCAAGTACAACTTTGTAAGAAAAACTGCAAGCAAGTTAATTAATGAATAATAATGATAGATAGATACTTTATTGATCCCTAGGGGAAATTCAATGAATGAATAATAAGCAGCAGTGCCTATTAGTTTGCTGAATGTTTTCTTTTCCCATCATCATGGATATTTGAAAATGGATATTTCCATTTCTTCATAACTTGATTACATCAGTAACAATGATGTAACTATTACATATAGATCTATACTAAATCTAGGTCACTAGTAACACTAATGTAACTAGTAATAATGGTAGTAGTAGATGGTGGTCAGTGAGTTTCCCCCTTCACTGTAAAGCGTTTTGGATGCATTGAACAGCAGCACTACATGTAATGTGGTGTTGTCGTATAAAGTACACTGTAACACTAAGGCAGTTTAGTGATATACTCAGTAACACCACTGGTAACATAACACAGTGCTTTAAAACACTGTTCAGAGGTATGTGGGACAGATGACTAGCCCTTGTGTTATCTTACATGTATCTCTGTCTGCAGATAGAAAGATGGTTCCTGTGCACCTGCCTCTGGCCTGGACTCGTTACTCCCGTGAGAAAGCCCGGGCCCTTATGGTCCGTCTGGAGGCCCTCGCCAAGAGGGCCCAGCCAAGCGCCGGGCGCTCACAGCTCAACTGCCCCATAGTGGACATCTCAGGAGGTCCTCAGGACTGCATCAAAAAGGCTGCCTAAGATTTACATGCTAACGTGCCCTTGAGAAAACTACCAGAGTACAGACCAAGGCTAAGAGAGGCCATGAATTTGCTATTGTTCAGTAAGGTATGATTGCAATGTCTGAATTTGACCCTACTACTATTCAGTAAGTTATATGATTGCACTTGAGAAACTGGACAAATCGCAAGAACATCCCACTGATGCTGCTAATATAGGTTACTAAAAAACCCTCAAGAATAAAAATTATTCACTCACCTGCATGCATGGAGAGAATTCTGAGTCATTCAAGTGCAAAATCACTTGAGTCATTCAAGTGCAACTCTTTTACCATTATCAAATTTAGCAATAGGCTTCCGTTCATCTCCTCAGGCTTATAACTTAGCAGTGACCCTGGACACACTTTCCGACTGACTGACTGACTCATGTAAGTGCATATAACTCACCCAGCAAATTACTCTGGCTGTTCACTGCAAAATAAACACCTGTACACTCCATCTCATGTGGTTCTGGAGTGACCTTCACTATGGGGTGGTATACTACACAACAGATATTATTATTATATATATATATATTTTACTAAAAGAACAAATGGATAGGGTCAATGTGAGTTTTTGTTGCATATTGTCCACTTCACAGCAGATACATTTCATGAGGCTTTTTTTTTTTTTTTAGAAAATATTAAAATTTATCACACAAGCTCAATTAGTGTGTACTTCTATTGTCAGTTTCCAATGTCCTCAATATTGTACACAAATGTAAAATACATTGACAATGCGAGTTTCATCTAAACTTCATCTACAGACCACAATAATGACTGGAGAGTATGACAGCCCCTTCAATCACTGCAGGTTGTTATTGGTAGGAGCTTACTGGTAACATTTATCTGTCCAAATGTGCCTGTGCCATACATATTATGATACTTCACAATGAAATATATCAGGCCAAAAGAGAAAAATGAATGAATACATATATTATTCATATATATATATATATATATATATATATATATATATATATATATATATATATATATATATATATATATATATGTATCATATACATATATACACACACACACACATATATATATATATATATACATACATACATATACATATACATATATATATATATATATATATATATATATATATATATATATATATATATATATATATATATATATATACACACATATATATATATATATATATATATATATATATATATATATACACACACACACATATATATATATATATATATATATATATATATATATATATATATATATATATATATATATATATATATATATATATATATATATATATTATGTGAATATATAACTGACTTCCATTTTTTCATGAAATGAAAGTGTCGCAGACATCTGGAGTGACAGCTCAATATACCCAAGAACATTCCCACTGCTTCATACACACACCTACACAATGGTAAATTGTGCCTCCTACTGGAGGAAAATAAAAATACACTCACATCACAGGGAAGTTTGGCTGCACATAGACCCATGCTAGGGGCACGCCTAAGAGATAACAGAGCCCAATTCGGTGAAAAATCTGTACGCTGTGTTTCAAGCCTAAATTTGATCAGGAATATCCATTTGCCAAGCTGAGCTGTCTGCCTTTCTGTGGACAATGGGAGCAGAAGAGCGAGGGCTCAGAGCAGCGCCATCAGTGCTACGTCACCTCCATGAGAAGTCAATATGGAAGACAACCTCAGGCCACTTTATTACAACGCGCCAGTCTTGAGGACATAAGAGAATTCAATATTAACTTCATTCTATTTTTTTTTTCAAAGCAATTCACATTTGCTGCTCTTGTTTTGTTGTTTTTTTTAATAATTATGTGTTTTTTTCTTTTTAATACAGTATTGAAAACAAAACAAAAAAAATGTGCATTCACATTTTGCCATGGGATTCTTTTATAAGTTGATGTCTACAAGGGTAAAACAGTGAAAAGCTTGGCGCTGGATCCATCCATGTGGAATCTCAGACAGGAAGTAGAATTGCCTGATTGCGAAGTAACCTACGACACCTAATGGATTGTTTGTTTTTCGTGTGTTGATTCCGTTTATTGTCGGACTTTATGGATTGGCGGCGTGTGTTAACGAGGAAGATGGAAGTGCTTCCCCGCAGTCTTCACATTACTAAGAAACTTCCCAGTCCATGCGAAGAGCAGTCCAAAACTTTTTTTTCTTTTTTTTTTTTTTTTTATGATTACTCCTGTGCCCACCCACTCCTTTGTGTCCAATGTGTCCTATGCTACGTAGGTGTACACTTTGCGATCCTCGGCCGTCCGTGCCAAGTATTCTCTCTCTATAAGTCCTTCGATGCGTTTCTTAATGACCACAGGACTGGGGAGGAAACGTGCCTTAAGCTGCTGGGTGACCTGCGGAGAGAAAACAGACAAAATGTGAGAGACAAAAAAAATACATCCTAAATAAGCAAAAAAAGGGTGAGGACAAGAACTACAGCCAGTTTATTAAGCATCTTCAAATAGTATTTACTTTTAAACTGAGTAACCAGTCATGTACTAAGGCTATTTAATTAGTTAGTTGTTAGTTTAATTAGTTAAATTGATTTAATTCCATTCTAATTCAGTGTGTTTTTAAGAAATTGTTAAGAAATCATATACTGCTGTAGTATCAACTCACCTCTGCTACTAGGACGTTGTGCTGCATCTTCTTGCGGGACTTCATGATGCGGACGATGGCCGCCTCGATCTCGTGCTTCCTGTCGTCGTCCACCTTCTGCCGCGTCTCCTTCCGCTCAGGGTCCGACTCGCCCTGCTTAGCAGCAACTGGAGCAAGATGAAGAGACGGATTACTAACACTCTCTAATGGGCTTCAACAGGACGCAAACACAACACAGCAACATCCAGTCACAACCAACCACAGCCAACGGCACTAAGAGGATCACAACTCTACAAACAGGTGAAAACCCATCACTATTGCCCTACTGTTCTGAACCTGAAAGACCTGCTCCAAATAACTAGCACACTCTCATTCTCCCCATATCCTGCTTCCTCTCTCTGCTCCTTTCATGTCACAGGCTTCAGGAGCCACTGGGTAATGTATGCACCTCTGTACTGAATAGCATTGTATTTGCATTGCACCTTAAATCAGAGGCGATTAATTAACTTACTCAAATCGATAAGATTACAGACTTCTTAGATTTGTTCAGCATCATTTAGCTTTGCAGTAACATTCATGCCAATAATGGTGGCTGATGGTAACTGTGAGAGAGATCCTTCTGATCAGAGCTGGTCTTCCCCAGCCAATTCTCACTGGCTGCAGTCTCTGCTCACCTGTCTGGATCTTTACTCTGTGCAGTTTGGAGGTGAACTGGTCGTTGACCGTGAACGCGTGGCCGTTCTCGATCTCCTTGGACTTGGGCTCCTTGGTGAGGACCCGCTGCGTGGGCTTCCCGCAGGCCAGCGACTGCAGCGCCCGCACCAGCTCCCTCTCGGGGATGTCCGTCTCCTGGCCAATCTCCTGCAGCCCGAACGGGCAGGGCAACCACACTCTTTAGAAGAGGCTCCGCAATTAACCCATCAAAACATTGGATGATATTAGACCACATTCAATCACTCTGTGCCAATGCACATGCGCAAGGAGAAAATACATGCAGTTTAGCATGGTGTAAAAGTGTTGCCAAACTGTCGATATTAGATTGTGTATATTAAAACTGATAGTTCTGGTCCTTGATTATGATTGGCTGAATCGCGTTCGGTGCCGTTGTAAAATCCAGCATAAACATACACCTTGACCGCATTTCATTCTATATTACTGCGCTACCATAACTTGATGCAAATGCTGCGTCTCGACGTTGATTGGCATCTATTCAGATAGAGGAAATATATTTCTTGGCAGAAGAATGATTATCTAGAAATAACTCATTATGTTGTGCCTTTACTTTATGAAACTTTGCCAGGTATTTATAGTTACAGTTTTAGAAAAGCAATAAGCCACTCGAGTCCGTAGGTTACACCGATTCTACAACAGCTAGCGCGTCGTGCCTAACAAAGCCCCTTAGCTGTTGTGGAATCAGTGTAACCTACGGCCTCTCGGGGCTTATTGCTTTAGTTCACATTCGATGGGATCTAACATTATTGCCACCGTACAGGTGTGGTCACTAGGACAAGACAATTCAACTCAGTTCATTCTATGGCCGCACAGTGGGGGTTGGTGGTCAGAGAGTGAGTACCTCGAAAGTAAACTTGTCCCGGTTGTTGAAGAGCATGAGGATGGTCATCTGGAAGGTGGACACCTGTAGGATGTGCTTGCGTGTGTTTGAGCCAGTCACCTGGGCTCCGCCCACGCCCACCTCTGAGCCGTCCTCCTGTCAGGTACACAGAGAAAGAGCACGCTATGGGACACCGCTGATGTGTGGGGCGAGTGTGTGTCTCTGTGTGTGTGTGTGTCCGGACACAAACTTGTGTATGTATGTGATAACACTGATAAGTCTTAGAAAAAAATATAGTCCATGTTAAGATGTCATGCAGGTGTCTGAGTTTTGTGTGTGTGTGTGTGTGTGTGATTATGTTCACACAAACCTTCTTGATATGACCGTAGAAGGTGGCGTTGAGGTCTGCTGATCCCATGTGGTGCTGTAGGGTGAGCTGCCTACCACTGTGTTTGGCCAAGTAAAACCTGAGAGAGGAAAACACACAGAGGAATAAGTATAAGTGTATATATATGTATACTGTATGTGTGTGTGTGTGTAAAAAAGCCTGTCAGACAAGAACTAGTATTTCATAACAGTTAGTTTCTGATGCCGTTTATAAGATAATAGTGGTGTTCATTACATATTAATTTTAGTGTAGTGCTTTACCTTCGGAAGACTTCAAAGGCATGTCTGGGGGAGTTGGGGATGTTGCACTTGGGTGTGGCTGACTGCGTGGGCCAGTAGCCCGTGGTGAGGACTCGGACAGTGAGGTCGACACCTCCTAAGGACACCTGCAGAACAAACACACACACACACACACACACACACACACACACACACACACACACACACACACACACACACACACACACACACACACACACACACACACACACACGTCTATGTCCTGCATGTACGATGGTGCAGCAGTAGAGTAGGAATGTGTGCCAGTGAACAACAAATGGCGGCTGTAAATTAACAATGCAATGAATAAATCCACCAGGATAGCTGCACTTCAGCTGTCAAAAGATGGTTTAGAGGTCTCACCAAGTTGAGTGAATACTACAGAACAACACTTCTCTGTTCTGTGTGTGTGTGTGTGTGTGTGAGAGACTCACGCCGGTTGACTGCAAGTGTTGGCGGAACTCGTCCATGGTTGTGTTTGAGATGCTCATGTCTCTGAACATTCCTTCCAGTTTAGAGGTGAACTGACAACCGCACTCCGTCTGCAGACACACATCACAAGCACCTCATCATCAACCCACAGCCAACACACCCCCACAAAACAAAACCCCCACACACCATCATTTACACACACAACCCAAAACGCAACCCATTACTACTACACACCTGTAGTTAAAAAAAAGACCAAATGCAATTCCAACACAAAACAATGAAATATTACACATCGACAGTGCAGTCCATCCATCCATCCATTCTGACCTTGAGTTTGGAGATCATGTTCTTCTCAGAGTCGTCGGAGACGCTCTTGTTGGTGAGGAGTCTTCTGGCCAGGTGCTGCTTGTAGTACCTCTCAAACACGTCCTTCTCCTGCATGTACCTAAAGAGCACCATGGCCTTGTCCAGGATGGACTCCACCTCCTGCTCCGTCAGCTACACACAGGTGGGGAGCAAAGACATAGAGAATTAAATGAAGATTTCATTTCTACTGCGCTATCTTGCTTAGCAATGTTCATCAAATAAAGGTCAAGGCTGTGACAGAAAGAGAAACACTAAGAGGAACCAGCTCAGATGGACCATATAAACAGCAGAGAACAAAGGCCCTGACACTGTGTAGAATGCGGAAACAGGACTTCCTTATGGCTACTTGTCAATAGGGTTGCAAAATTTTGGGAATTTTCAAAGTTGGAAACTTTCCATGGGAATTAACGGGAATATACGGAAATCAACAGGAATAAACGGGAATTAATGGGAATAAACTGGGATTTTTTAATATGGCAAGTTAGTCTATAACAGGGAACTTAAATGTAGTGGACAAAACCCCATCTTGCAGCATAATATTAGTTAAAACAACCTGATTTAATGCAATTTCAGTCAAATTTCTACCCTGCACATACGTCAATCCCATGTACACAGCAATCAGCATAGGCTACTAGACATAAAGGAAACCTATGATGCGTTCATGTGCATGGGGAAAATAAATTCCCAGTGTCATCTCATGTGGGAATAACTAGTGGAAGTTTGCAAACAGAGTCTTCATTCAAATGGGTGTACGTAATTTTGCATAAACTGTAATGGGACGATTAATCTGTCTAATTAAGCTTGACAATTTATATATAATTTACATAATCTATAAGGTTTGGTTGGGGTGGTATGTTGTCATTATATTTTTATTTGTTTTATCATTTTCTGGGATTCTAACTGAACAAACTGATTGTCAGTCAATGTTCCAACCAATTGGATTTTGTTGTTGAGTGGCGTGGTGTATCTTGGGCAGTTCAGTGGTTTCAGTGTTGCTAGCTTAGCACGCTAGTAAACCATAGGCAGAAAATGGGATTCCCGCTAGCATGTTAGCCATCTTTGTATGCTAAGCGAAAATACGAACAAACAAATCATATTGCTAATTACGAAACAAAATGTTAATGTCTGTATATGAAACAGTAGGAGTTACCAAAAATTCCCAGTTAATTCCCGTAAATTCCCATAATTTCCTTTAATTCCATGAAAGTTTCTAATTTGGTATATTTCCAAAATTCCCCAGCTTAACTTCCCATGGAAAGTTTCCGGTAAATTTCCGGAAATTTACCGGAAATGTTCCTCCCCTTTGCAACCCTACTTGTCAATGAGCTTTTTTATGCAAAAAAGTTCGCACACTCCTTGGTACTCTTTTTTGAGTTTATTTTCTAATGATTTGGCAGATAACGTTTCAACCTTGCGATCTTCCTTCATAAAAAAAAACTTGACTTTTTTGTTCAGCACCTGGGATGTGCACAAAGTCTCCTTGTAAGTGTACTTGTCAATGAGCGCCTCACTAATAGATCTCAACTCTCAGCACACAGCTTGTCCCCCTCCTGCAGGCTGGCTGCTTGTGAGCTGCCATATTGCTTTCATCAGTCTCCCACTAGGCAGCAGCTCTGAACAGTCACGAGTCACGACGCAGGAGCGGTTTACTGCTGCTTTCCAAGACGGCAGCACGGCTCTGGGCCCAGCAGCAGTGGAGAGGGAAGGGGACTCCGGAACGGCTCTGGCCCACAAACTTGGCGTGGTCCCCTATAGACTAGATACAGACGGTCGCCTATAGACTAGTTACAGATGCTCAGATTACAAGCAAACTTATTACTGATGAAACTGCGACAATTTATGGCTAAGAATGGTTTTATGGTTGAAGCTAAATTTTTCTTGGGGTATACTATACCTCTTATGTACACATGAAGTCAGGCACACAGACCGTCCACCCACAAGGGTCTGAAGTAGCATTTGACAGAAAATATAGGTCCAAGATGACCGCTAAGTGAACCTGGATCTCCATCATGACAGGGGTATCACAAGTCAGACATGCCACATGATGGGAAGGGGGCAGAGCTAGCAGTCAGGTTGAGTTTCAATTTATAACTGAAACAAACATTTTGATAGGGATTGGGTTTGACTATGGTGACATTCAGTGAACAACTAGAAAGACTGAATTTGAGTACAATCCACATGTAGGCCTACAGTCTAGACTAGTGTAACTTGTGTTGTGTTGAACCTGCGCGATTCAGCCCTGCACACGCCCGCACTCGGACCCGTGAACTGCAGCACCTCGGATCGGGAGGCGAGCGTGCTGACAGTTGAGCTAAAAGCCCAGGCTACTAGCTTGCATGCCTGCAGCTAGTGATGGGCTTTGGTGAACCACTGAAAGACAGTAGTGTGAAGCTAGCGACACTAATGAAAAAAAATCCAATATGGCCACCACATGTAGATTTTTCCACATAAAAGTCCTTACCCAAACCATTATATGTAACCAAAAATACTGGTTTACTTAAGGACTTTTATGTTGAAAACTAATAGTGTGGCGGCCATCTTTTTTTTCTTCAGCTAGTGACGCTAGCTTCATACTGCAGTGGTTCACCAAAGTTTCATTTGCCCATTACTACCAGCAGCACTCTTGAGGAGTCAGGGAGTGAGGTTTACCAACGTTCCACAAGCGCAGCTAAGCTAGCTGGCGTCCGTTACACTAGACTACCCATAGAACATGTTGCCCAGCGACATGCTGCTGGGCTACTTACTCCTTTGACTCCCTTCTTGAGCTTGTCGTCAATGAATAGGGAGAGGTACTCGGGCGACCGGGAGTTGAGGTTGAGGAAGTACTCGAAATCTCCGGCGATGGTCTGCTTAAAGAGCCGGTCATTGCTAAAGGACTCCAGCAGGAAGCGGTCGAAACGCGTCTTCAAATCCAATAAACCCTGAGAAGGCAAGGAGTGGGGAAGGAAGGGAGATGAGTAGAAGGAGAGACAGGGAGACAGAAACGTGTTGAGTTTGTTTGTTTAATTTAAGGCCATTTCAGCAACTAAGGCTATTTAATGGCCAGAGCATTGTGTGTTATAGAAGCTTAAAGGTTTTTTTTTTTTTAAATGTATGCTATTAAGAAATTCTACACTGTTGAAAGAGATTGGAGGAGGAACAACACATGGGAGAAAGAGTGGGAAGAGAATTAATTTTGAAGTTTTATTTACAATGTTGTGCATTAAGGGAGATGCAGCATGCCTTAACATAAAGATCCACCAGCTGCTCTAATTGAGCATGCAAATAATTAAGGTAATTTAAATATCTCCCCAGGTTGACAGGCGATGGCGCTGGTCATCCCAGCTTAATCAGACCCTGGTTAGTGCCAACATGGCAAATCAGTAGATAATTCAGTTATCAGTAGATAACTACTGATGCAGGGGATTCATCCATGCAGAACAGTGGCACACAGCACAAAGCTAATATTCCCCCAGATCTCTAAAGACAGTCACATAGAGATATACTCAGGAACGGTACAGGAACAGAATGGAATAAACAAAAAAACAGTAAGAGAAAGACCAATGAAGGAAAAGAGAATGGAGTGAGAGAGTGAGAAGAGGGGTAGGGACAGAGAGAGCTAGAAATCAGCACTGATGAATGGCACATCCCATTTAGCCTGCAGCACAGCGCCCCAGGTGAGTCCTCCTCTGACCTTCCATTTAAAGAGTGATAAATTAACAGTCTCCTGTCCAGACTAACCAGGAACTCACAGGCAACTCATCAAAACAGCCAGACACGTCAGGGGAGACTGACATTTAAAAGTCTACTATGGTGGGATTGGGTTTGTCCGTTTAAAGGAGAATTATGCATATAATTCCTCATTTATAATCGCAAGGCACAACAGAAAGGGCATTTTCCTGTGCTGCCATTAGCGGTCCATGCATCTTATTTACCACAAATAGACAGGAGTATTGGGAAACAATATTTGTTCCTTGTTTGTTCAGACATAAATCAATATTTTATGGGTCAAGGAGGCTCTTTGACAATGAAAAAACAACATAAACCTCGATAATATAATCCTGGGACAGTAACATTTCTCACTGAGGTCAAGGTATTTTGTGTGTGTGTGTGTACCTGTATATAGTCCACAGGGTTCTTGCCTTCGCCTTCCTCCGACACCAAGGCCTTGCCCTGCTCCCTCAGGAAGGCACTCATGCATTCACACATGGTCTTCAGACCGTTTGGCACGCGACTGAACAGCTTGTACATGCAGCCCAGGTCTGTCATGGAGGGACAACAGGACACAGACCACACACACGGGGTTAACTGAGTGCTCCTGCTCCCAAGCTCAATTCTGTTCTCCTTGCAGACAGCACAGGGCTGTGGGGTGGTGTGTAGGACTTGCGGTAGGGTAGGGTAGGGTAGGTTAGAGAGAGTTGTGATCAGAGTTGTGAGCCCCCCGAGGGCTCCATTAAAGACTCATTTCTACAGATTACTTGTCTTGTACAGTTTTTAGTTAAAGTTGACTTCTATTTAGCTGCAAATCATGATCATGTACCATTAGTTAACAGTAAAGGTATCATCCCAGTTCTTCTGAAAACTCATCCTTGGAAATCACTCTGACCATATGATTCAAAATGTTATGGGGTAACAAAATGTTATGGGGAAGCCTTCTAAAACTGAACACATTCACAGTGAAATAACTGAAAACGAACAAACAAAAAAATCACAGAAACAAATGAGTTTCTTTCTCTTTTAGCACACATCAACAGCAGCTTTTGACCAATGGTACACTGACCCTCCGTCTTGCCATTCTTGAGCATGTGGACCAGGCCTGAGTTCTCCATCTCCACGATGGTCTTCATGTGCTTGGAGATGAGCTCGCGCTCCACCACCTTCACGATGGGCTCCTCCGTGGACTTGTCCAGGCAGTGCATCACCCGCTCGATCTCCTCGTTGATGCGCGCCTCCACCTTCTTAATGTAAACGCTGGCACAGTTTTCGGCTAGGAACTTTTGACTTTCCATCTAACAAAAGAAAATATTACATTATCATAGCTTTTAAATTACATCATTATATTATATTATATTTATGCTATATTCTGCATTATATTTATGCTATATTCTGCACATGAACAAAAAGCTGCAAACAAAAAGATTCTTCAGGTAAACATTAAGTCATCTTTTGATGAAGCTGATATAGGTCAGAACATTACAGTTAAAAGCCGGTAGAAATAACTGTTTCTGAAATGCACAGAAATGCATGTCTCTACAGGTTCACACATCACACACTGAGCCTGCTTTTCAGTTAAACCGGTCTGTCATTGCAAACGTTAGGTGGAAATTTGAAAACATCTATCTTAAAGGAACACAATGAAGGAAATTCCATTTTGGTTGATTTTCACTCTACTGGGTGGGCACACATTTAGGGCTAAGGGGATACCCAATGTGCTGAGGACTGATAAAAGGCATCATGTTCCTGGTAAGAACAACAAAGCAACATCGGGCAATACCAGGCATTCTGGGCATGCATCAGTACTGACAAAGACGTACATTGCCTATAAGTCAGTGTATTTTGAAGCCATTATTTTAAGGCAAAAGAACTACAATGTGCTGGTTTAAACGACCTGCTATTCAGCGTGACCTCACCTGGAAGAACTCTGCAGACATTTCTAAAAAGGGGGCTTCGAAGTCCTCCTCGTACACGGAGCGACCCTCCAGACTGAGGATCACCTGCATTAGACACGCGTTACGGATGGCTCCCCTAAAAGGGCAGGACAGGAACACACGGGGGGGGCGAACAACAAAAACAAACGGGGGTTGTCAGTGGCTAGCTGGACAGATCACACATGTACAATCATTTACCAGTCAGCAAACTGGGGATCAAAGACCCTCTACACATACATTAACAAGATTAATGCATATTATTGAAGACTTTTTTCAGTAGAGAATTTCTATATGACAGATTTATGAGCATGTGTAGTATTGTGTACCTTACATTTATATACCAAGGGTTAAAACTACTACTACGAAACTACTTTTACTTGATTGGGTATTTGGTACTTGTATTTATTGTTTTTGTTGTTTATTCAAGAGATCCATATGGGTGTTCAAAATACACTAGACACACATACTGTATGCACACGGGTGCATACAGAGACACACACACACCAGTGACAACAAAAATCTGCACTGATTCAAACATAGAAACAGACACACACACACACACAGACACACACCTGTCGACCACCTCCCCCTTCCTCTCGCGGGCAATCATGTCTAGGAGCGTCTGTTTGAGGTGGTCTCGAATACAGCCGTAGCGCACCACCTGGTCCCTAAAGATGATGAGGCCCAGGTTGTACACGTTCTCCACGTTATTCTGCTGCACATACACCCGGTCCTGAAGTGAGAGAGAGAGAGAGATGAAATGATAGAGAGACAGAGAAAAAAATGAAGGTTATGCAGTGTTTTAAAACTCTCTATTCCTACCTACCCCCAGAAAGAGTCAGAAATACTGAACTGGGTCATAATGTTCTCAGCATTCTCTGCCATGCGTAGTGAAAAGTGCTGAACTGCACTTGTGAAAGGGGAAGATGTTCTATGTATTGCAAGAAGAATATGCTGGCTGATCAATGATACTTTCTGTCAAAAACAATGCTGCGAGTCATATCGACTCACAACGCAGACCCCCACACCTCCAATACACACACAGACACGCACACACACGCGCACACACACACACGCACGCACATGCACACACATAGTAGTGTGATTTAACACAAGTTTACAGTATGTTTCAAACAAACTGTGAAGAAAACCCAAAAGAAATGTAACTGCAGGCTGAGAGTTCTATAAGGGATTTATAACTGTTGCTGCTGATTAGTATTCTTGTCCAGCACCTCAGAGGTCAGCTGGCCACACGAGACTAACTCACAGCGGGAGATCTGCAGGCTCTTGTGCAAGAGTGGGAATGTGTGTGTGCGCGTGTGTGTGTCCTATTGAGAAACACTGGGAGCTCAGCAACGCCAGTGAGGTGAGGACTGCAGTGTGGAGCCAGGAGAGAATGCCCGCAGC
Source organism: Alosa alosa (assembly GCF_017589495.1). Taxonomy (NCBI): domain Eukaryota; kingdom Metazoa; phylum Chordata; class Actinopteri; order Clupeiformes; family Clupeidae; genus Alosa; species Alosa alosa. The sequence continues at coordinate 25,164,012 of NC_063189.1, read as the reverse complement.
TCTGTGATTACTGAACGGCCGCCTGTCCGAGACACCACCACCACCCTTCGACCCCCAGTCACACACCCCCACAACCATCCCCCACCCTCTTCACAGGAACCCAATCAAAAACCACTGAGGCTGGAACAGAGAATAAAATCGAATTGGATGGAGTCGCGTCACCATTCTTTTCAAAAGCTTCTGTACACATGCCATTCCATGCTGCGACAGAAGGCATTATCAAAAGATTCTACTCTGGAACCTGTTTTCAGAAATTTGCATAAATGTTCAGGCCCAGAGCATGGGATTGTCTTGTGGACGAAAGGCCAAAATGCGACCAAACTTTTTTTTTTTCGTTCACCGTAGTTGTGTGAGTGACTGCATACCTCAAACAGCAACACTACAGTCCTACAAGCCACCCTAGTACCACCACTACCCACATCTCCACAGGTGACCAAGTAAACAATTTTTTTTCTTCGAAACAGAATTGTTTGTTTGCAATACCAACCATATACATAAGGATGTCACGTATCATGACCATGGCCGTCTGATGGTCATTCCACGCCTGGTTTAACGTCTGCAGGAAGTTATTATTCAAGGAATTCAGGACATCTTCCCTTACCTGGTGGGGTGGAGAGGGGGAGGAGACAACAGAACGTGTTATTATGGCAGTTAAGGACACTTGGCCCCGCCCACCCTGCTGAGTGATTACATCACTGCTCAATCATTCCACCAGAGATCGGTGGGCAGGGTTGCCCGCGGCAACCGCTGACATTATCTGTGAACGTGAAGGGACAATTGAGACAACAGAGGAAGTTGGTTTCCACATAACTAGACTAAGGGCAAAGACAATGGAGCTCTATTGCTGACAGAGAGTAGACCAAGGTGACAAGATGTTGCCTATTCAAAATTCAGGTGTGTCAAAACACTTGAACCATTACAAAAAGGGTCACTGCAGAAAATGGCCTAATTTGTGAGTTTGAATCTGTCAAGGAAGACTTTGAACCTAATTTAAATGGCAATCAACAAGCAAAGTTCTGGTGCATGAACTATAGCTATCATGTGGCATGTGGGAGCATTGAGCTTACTCATCAATATTGGCGGTTAAACTCTTACCCATGGTTTTTAATTAGCTAATTAATTTTGCCTAGTTATTAAATTAGTTTAGTTAGACTTAAGACTGCACTTTGCCCATCATTCAAATTAAGGACCTGTGTGTGTGTGTGTGTTTCAGCGTCCTGTTAGGCCCAACACTCCTGAAGGGCAGAGAAATGCAGTTCCATCTGATTGAACACAAAGGCCTAACTACACTTAACCAGTGCTGGATATGTTTCCTATGTCAATAACATCTTGCTTGCTAACTGTCTTGCTTTCCTTTACCCCACATTGAGCTTTGGGATAACAGACAAAGCTGTAGGAGAGGGACCTACTTTGTTAATGAGGTGCTCGGTGACAACCTCTCGTAGTCCTGTGTACAGCTTCTCGCCATGTTTGTGAAGTACCATAGTGTAGGCGTTCCGGTAGAGCTCCTCGAAGCTCAAGCCGCTGTTGTTCTTTCTCTGGATCTCCTGGATGGCATTCTTCAGGAGGTCCCAGATGTTGTTCACATACTTCTCATCCATTGTCATCTACACACACATGAGAGGAACACAAGATATCAAATCATGTGGTAGCAAATGGCCATTGTTCTTAGACTACATCAAATTCTTCTAGTGAGATACTGCACAATGTTTACTTCTTCCTATTCTACTCATTTATTGCATTTGGCTCTTAAAAAAGAAAATCATGCACCAAGGCATAGTCAGGTGCATAAATAAACACTTGGAACAGTTGAAAGATTATATTGTCAGTATTCTTTTTTTTTTTTTTTTAAATCACATTATTTGTACATCAAGGAGCCTATCTAATTATGATTCATTGTAAAATATTAATAACACGTCCATGTCTCTAAACCAAATAGATTAACCAGGAAAGAAAACAACAACCTCCTTTGACGTGTTCATGCCACCACTATGTTACATCATCATGACAACAATCAAAAGGCATAGTTTAGTACTTCTCTGGAAAATCTGTGGAATGCTACTGTAATTTCCAGATCGTTTTGTCAAACAACCTTTATAGATTTCCATGGAGAGAGCATTGGTACGAAGCGAAAATACAGCCAGGCTGTGGACTTCCCCAGTTGGCTCCAGCATTCTGCGCATGCCACAGTAAAACAGCTTGTTCAAGAGAGACTGGCACACTTCAATCTTCTGAAGTGCAAAGGCTAAGAAGGGGGCAACATGCATAAAGGCACAGAGAGCACAATCCAGTGATAGCCTACTTTCAATTCAGTTGATAGCAAAGCGCTGTGGCACTGGTCTATTTATAAAGGAGAGCCTAATCTCGGCTTCTCTATGTGTGCACAGGTTAATGCGCCACTTCAAAATATAATATTGCAATGGTTTCCGCATTTCCTCCCTCTCCAAGACAGCTGTAGCCAGCTCAGATGAAAAAATACTATTACTGAGGGTAAGCCTAAGGCAAACATAAGGTTTAAAGCAACACCAAAGAACTTTTCCTCTGTCACACGCACCATTTGTTTATCAAGCACCGGCTTTGCAAATAACAATGTCCACAGACAAGGTACAACATGTTGCATGATTTTATGAAGAATGATGTATTGCGACATCAGATGCAAGTCAAATTTTAGTTTCTTATGTTTTATTCCATCGAACTACAGATCCGCTACCCGATCCGGCAAACTTACATAGTGCGGTTATAGTCGATAGAGGGCTGCGAAGCGAATGAAGAAAGTGCCGTTCACCCTGTTATGAGTTGATGAACCACTGAAACAATTTTGGAAACATTATTTTAATGTACAAAAAACTCTTTGCTGTTGCTTCAACAAGCCACATTTGTGCATACCATTTAGTCTATAGTAAATGCATAATTATTTAATAAAAGCAAGGGTATTTAAATTCCTCAATATTCTACAACAATACCAGCCAAGTTATGGACTTTTTAACTAGCCTGCTCAGTGATTTAACTTTATAGAGAATGTATAACTAACCATTAAACTTTGTACTTCAAAATCACAACAGATTGATGTAGCAGTAAAGTTGCTTTCAGGAGAGGATCAATGTCCCAGAGTACACTATATGACATTACTACACTGCATTATAGACTTCATCACTCAGTTTGCACCTGTTCATGTTTCAATGGACTGTTATTGTACTCCTGATGGGTTTAGCCGTTGTTAAGGTTTCACTCTTATCTTACAACAGACTGGCTTTATCAGTGAATCAGATGAGAGGAGGCTCAAGCTCTGATGTACACCGGTATGAATGTCTAGACAACTGACATACATCTAAACAGAGATCAAAGTCTGAGTTTGAAAGAGGAGGTTCAACAATTCGGTGACATTTGAGAGAAAGTGGATTAGAACATTATGTCCAATATTCCAATATGTGGTTTAATGTTCTGCATTTCTCATTAGTGGGTCACTTTGATACTAAAAGTATGATTCTATGTAATGACTGTATGATATCTGTACTGTCCCTGTGTATATCTATGTGTGACTGTGTTTAGAGATGAGCAGGAATATTATGACTTTGCAGTGTTTCACTGTTCTGCATGGCTGCGTCAGTAGCTATCTGCTCCGGATTGCCAGGCTGCCACTAATCAGGGTCTGATTCAGTGTAGTCCATTCAGTGATGACCAACGCCATCTCCCGTCAGCCTGGAAGGATACTTAAACTCTAACTATTTCCTTGTCTAGTTAGAGCAGCTGATGGATCTTTAGGTGAAGTCATGCTGTCTCTCCCTTGATGCGCATCATTGTAAATAAACTCTGTTCCTGATTTTTCATACTATTGGTCTGACTGGGTCTCTATTAAATCTATGGTATCAAAATTACCATCACATTTAATAGTCCACATTAATGTACCAATCACAATATACAGCCAACCACTTGAGCACGGGTCAAACTGAGTCATCTCACCAGTTCACTTCCCTAAATACCATATACAAACATCACAACAACACATATTGGGATAGCCATCTCATAAACAACACCTTCTATTTGCGTTAGGCCTACACAAGTGATCTGTCACCACTGAATATTTTTTCTTTCTTTCTTTCCTGAGAAAGAAACCCGTTGAGCGGGGCTAGAACCTTCCCTGCAGCAACACACACATGCACATGAGCGCACACACACACAGACGGGCGCGGAGACACACTGGAAAAGCCACTTGTGGAAAACCCCCGGCAGGCAGGCAGGCAGAGTGGCAGGCACACAGGCAGGCAGGCAGGCTGTGGGCTTCTGAACTCAGGCTTGCAAAGCTCTGATTAAGATGCCACGTGCCACTAGCAGCGGCCACAGCAGGCACAGAGATCTGAGTCACCATGACTTGGTTTCAGATGTGGGCATTACAAAGATGGCTGCAGAGCAGTAAGACTTAACTATAAGGACTAAAATTCCAGTGTGTGAATGTGGATAAGGTCTGATTCACATCTGGTGAGCCCTTGCCCATGCTTGATAAAGGCCACATAAAGTTCATCATCAGGTAAAGTCTGAGGATCATCAACTTTTCATGCAGTGGGGCCTGGGGCTTGAATGGTGGTGTCAGCCTTGTGCCTAAAGCACTCTTTTGACAAGCGTGAAGTGATCTTCACAGATGAGATTGTGTCTCTACAGGCTTTCTTAAAACTAGTGAGATGCAAGATGGCCAAGGGAGGCCAAGTGCTCTGCAAGACTTTTCTATTGTGTTATGTAAACAACACAGAGTTCACAAAGGGCACAGTCAGAGCGCTCACTTGGCTTGAACAGAAACAACAAAGTAACACAAACAAGATTTGATGTTGGGGGATAGAATGATGTTGGGGGCACCAATCCTCCAACACTCTAAAAATTGTTTTTGGTGGCAGATCGCTGTCTGTTCCAGTAAATCACAAGATTCACAAAATGTGACAAAGTGGACTTCAAGAAACAGAAAACTGCCATTACAGAAAACTTACGCAAAACTCGGCCTTTTTCTACATGACAAGGCTTGTTCGTTGTTTAATATCTAGAAACAGTACTACTATTTCAAAGTTAACAAAGAAACGTAGGACAAAGTGGAGATCGTAGAAGAATTGTGATAGCTGACATGGCATTGTTCGGAGGCTAACTTGTCAACCGATACAGCTGGAACATCTGCAGTAACGTTAGCCATCTGAAAACTGAATTGTTCGTAGTAGCTGGCTAGAAATCTGATATTAGGTGAACACAATCAGAAGCGTTAAAAATCGCAAATAAAGTACCACTGTCAACTTACTAACACACGAAATATAAAGAAGTTCGCTTGTTGGTTGACAAGCAGTTCAACTAGCCACTGCTACCAGGAAGCATGACTCGGTGTAACGCTATGATTCATTCTGGGCTCGACTAGCTAACCCTCTAAAGTCTGGTTGCTTTACGTCTCCAGTGTTAACTTCTGACGACCTAACAGTTAGTCAGAAACACCCGAGACGACTGTATCAGTCCATAGGTAACTTTAGTTAGGTATGTTAACGCTACCTGACAAGGCAGTATACAAATGCAACTTCAGTGAACTCAATTTGCTAGCTCACGCTAGTTCATCTGTTTATACCAGCTGCTGCTACATAAATCCTGTTAAGGGACGATTAGATCAGGAAAAATAAAGCTGTATGACACTAGTCCTTTTCATGGTAGTCCTGAAAACGTGTTAACCTATCAGCTGACACTTCGCAGTCTCCTGGCTGGCTTTATTTTTATTCAATCAAATAGCCAAACTAGCCAGCTAGCTTGCTAGCAGACAGTCGCCTCCATCACCAAACAATCAACAAAGCTTGTTAGCTGTCCCAGTTAGCTTACGACATACAAATGTGTTTACGGCTCTTCTGGCCATTACTAAAACAATGACATGAAATCCCAAAAGCCTGTCTCGTCTGTCATCACCAAAAATAAGTGGTTCGGGCCACTACTCACAGGAAAGGCTCGTATCCTCATCTTGGTGGAGTCCTTGGGTTTGGTGGGTTTGGCCAGGTTGGACATGTTGGACATGTTAGTGAGTGCGCCGTCCCTGTTTAATCATGAAAGTCTAGTAAAAGGGCATAAGAAAAACGTGAACAACAATCCCCCAAGACCTATATCTGGGGGCTCTCTCTCTCATACACTCTCTACGTTGTGGAGTTGTCACACCTCCACCCGCCGGCAGTCTGCTCAACCAGTCTACAGTGATGGCGGACCAGCAGTTCTCAGAACGCAGCGGTCTCCTGATAATCACGCGAGATCAACTGTGTGTGTGTGCGGGTGTGTGTGTGTGTGTGTGTGTGTGTGTGTGTGTGTGGGGGTGAGTATAATTGAGTGAGAGAGTGAATTAGTGAGAGAGAGTGTGTGTGTGAGAGAGAGAGAGAGAGAGAGAGAGTGAGTGAGTGAGTGAGTGAGTGAGAGTGTGAGTGTGTGTGTGTGTGTGTGATAGGAGCCTGTTAAAATCAGTAGTTAGTAGCCTAGCAATTGTCATGACAAATCTTGTCAGCAGTGTTTTGGACAGCAAGAGAAAACTGCAGTGTTGTGAGGGTTCTGCAGCTCCACTGAAGTTGACTGCAAGTCAGTTTGGATGGACTTGGTGAGTAGGCCTAATCTGGCTGAAAACGTGTAAGGGTGGTTATGTTGCTGCCTTTAGAGTAAAATCTGCATTAGCCTGCTATCTGAGAAACAGAGCGATTAGGCTACCAAAAGCCATGGTCAAACCAGCTTTCAGCAAAAGACAGTCCTCCCTTCCTGATTACCAAGTAGGCCTATGTTTTGTGTAGGCTCAATTGCATTGTAAATAAACCCTTATCTAGAGGAAAATAATATTTCAATACACTGCGTAATTTTGTAGCAATAATGTTATGTTCACTAAGGATCTAAAAAAATTGATTAGTGTTACAAATCCTATTATCTTTGAAAAGTCAGAACACATATGTATTTGTCAATGTACTTTTTTGTTGTCAAAGCATTACCAAGTGAAGTGAAGTCAAGTCAAGTTTATTTATATAGCGCATTTCATACACAGAGGTCATAGTCAACGAATAATTTAAAAGGTAGAGATCATAATAAAAAAGAAAACATAAAACGCATAAGGTAAAATAATTTAAAAATAAAGAATAATTAAAAAGACAAAATTAAAGACACAAGGTAGATGTAATTTTCAAGGCAGATTCAGAATTTGTAACTCAGTGTGGTTAGCAGAAAGCACCTGAGAACAGTTTGGTCTTAAGTCTAGATTTAAAACATTGGCTACAGTTGGGGCCTTTTTGATGTCATCCGAAAGTTGGTTCCAGAGCTCAGCCGCATAGCTGCTTTATGTTTAGTTCTAACAGCAGGTTTTACTAACAGGTTTTTCTCCTGAGACCTGAGAGGACGATAAGGTGTGTACTGCTGAAGCATGTTTGATTATTAGTTTGATTGATTATTTAGGTCCTGCTCCATTTACTGATTTATAAACAAGCAGTAGTGCTTTAAAGTCAATTCTGTGACTTAGGCTACTGGAAGCCAGTAGCCTAGTCACACACATTCAAGATTATTCAAGATCAACAATTCAAGATTATTCAAGTTCAACAATTGTTATTGTAATTCTGAAGGAGCAATGTTGCAAGGTCTCTGTGCAACAGTGACATTTCTTTAGTTTTAATGTATTTGCTTATATTTGTAAGGATATGATGTAGAAACTTCAGATACTGCCGCTTAGCATGACCATGAGTGTAGTTTTAAGCTGTATACTAATAGTCAGATGTCAGAATAGTTTCTGTGTGATTTGAAAATGGTCAAATTGACAGAAATGGGACTACTATAGTATAAGAACAGTAGAAAACTGAATATATTAAAATGCTGCTCATTATCAGATTTGTATCCTTTTTGTAGACCTACGTCTTCCTTAATTAAGCAGACTGTAAATCACTGTCATAACATTAATAACCAGAAGATGGCGGTATGGCTAACTATTTTCTCCCATCTTCCACCGTGACACCATCTACTCCAAGGAGTTCGAGTTTGAGGTCATATGATATATATTACTTGGCTGAAGTGTATGTCTATTTTAAACATTTCCCTCTTTTAACTTAGTTGATTACAGCTAAGAAATTATATTTTATTTTTCTGACATTGCAGATATAATCCCAAATACACATTCCTAACAGTGCCACTGCACCAGAAGTGCATATGGTCATGAACCAGCACATTCCAGAACAATCAAACAGATACAACAAATAGCTGACTTGCAAAAAATAAATCACTGATGGCATAGTGCATTTCAGAGTGGATGGAAACAACAACTGGGTCATAAGGATGACATGGGGATGGGATGACTAGATACAGTATGGCCTTCCATTTTATGACACGCCAGAGAGAGTTGCGCCTTCTCTTGTGAACACCAGATAAGAGAGAAGTGAAGCTTCTAGAAATGTAAGGAGCAGCTGTCTCTTCAATCTGATATGTCTTGGGGGGGGGGGGGGCATCAAGATGCCTCCTCTTGCTTGTCAGTCCCCAGATATTTTTAGAGGAGCAGGGTCATCATCATAGCTAGTTGTTTACGTAAACGGCTAGGTAACCACGTCCATCTGCAGAGTTAGATGGCAGCAAAAAAACACTGAGATGGTGTTGAGTATTACTGGTGTTAGTAGTACTCACTGTCTATATCCAAGACAGTGCATGTTTACCATTGCAACACTTGTTAAAGTGAATCAGTGGCAGGTATAACCTCATTGCTACCCATTAGGTACTGACAAGAAGGGCAGAATTCAATATTGCTAATAAAATCTATAAATAGTATCTTAAGTGTCTTGGCAGTGTGTCAGACTGCTGAGGTTACAAAGAAATAAACCAAGCCTGGCAGTCTGAGATCAATTTCTGCATCTCATGTTACCTTGGGCCTTTGGTTTGGTTTTATCCCTTTAGGCAAGTTTATTTGCATAGTACAGCACAGAATGCATAGGCCTACCCAATGTGTTTTATGTCAAATATGTTTGTATAACACTCATTTTCCAAAGAGACAGTAGCACAAAATGGCAAATCAGACACAAATTCTGGCAGTGGTCATTTTAGTTAAAGAAATCACAGATTTGTCACAAATTCAGTGAATACCAGTCACATCTAACATGTTTTTGTTATTGTCTAATATTTCTGTGCCAACCCTTTTCAGGATATCTGAATTGATAAAAGTGTCTGTTTTGTACACAAGTCACTCCTCCCTTAAATATATGTTTATATCATTCTTGCCATAGAAATTGTACGGTAATGCACAAAGCAGTCTTTAGCAGTGAAGGGTCATCTTTTTTAGCTAAAGCAACACGATAACCAAAGTCCAGAACCTGGAGATCTTTGGGGCAAACATGGAGAACAAATAGATTTATATGTGTGTGTAGTAGTAGTAGTAGTTATCTGCATTACACTAGTCTGTGAATATGTTCAACAAGTCCCAAGTTCAAACCTATAAGTCCCCAGACTTCCCACACAGCTGTCTACCCTACGGTGTAGGTCTGATGTAACTGTAGCACGACCTTGCAGTATTCCTCTCTTCATCATTTTCCCCTCTGTTGCTCACTATTATACTATGCACTATAAACAAATCCTTTGCCAATTAACTGTGCAAATGTAAATGTAAAATGTATGTAAATGCATATCACCTTAACTATTTTGTGATATATGCCTACCTCAAGTGATGTTGCATGTATGAAATACAGGGCATATGTCTTCGAAAAAGGCAAGCTTCGCATAGGATGAAACATGGCAAATGTCATGTAAATTTATGCTGCTGCCGCCATTAAATTGCACACAATTTTTTGATACATCCATATGAAGCAATCGAAAGCTCACTTCCTCTTCATATCATGCAAATCATTTTCAATTCTAACATCAAGACGACATCTTTGTTCCCAACAAAAGTCTAATTTTAGCTGATTTCTAACCTACATCACTGCACCGCTGCTTCTCCTGCTTGTTGCCAGTGGCGACAATGACTGAATCAGAATGCATTCCGTATTTGTCCTTCACAAAAGTGTAGTTTCTTGCTTTTGTTTTTCTAAAACCTCTCTCCCAATTATCGACTTGTTGTTGTTGCATTTTTTTGTGTTCTGTTCTTTGGAAAGGCTGTTTTTTCCCGAAGCATTGGGACAGTCATCTACAGACTAGAGGCCGTTTAGGGTTATTACTATTATTATTATTATTATTATTATTATTAACTTTATTTGTTATAGAGGGACAGTGTTCACTAATTGACATTTTACAAAGAAAATGTAAATGCACCCAATTGTAGCCAAAAGGCTAGTTTCCATCGGCAGTCCCCCTGCCAGAAGGAGCATGGCAAAATTACCTATTAATTAAAAGAATAAATTACAGCAAAAAAGCAAACAAAACAAAAGTAAAACAATTACAATATATATAAAAATACACACGCGCCCACAAAACACACACACACACACACACACACACACACACACACACACACACACACACTCCAACAATCATACTCTTCTAATCTCATACACTAATGCTGACAGACTTGGTTGTCTATCAGGTTGAGTTTATCTGAGTAAGTCTCATTGCACTAGCACTTTTCTTTTACACACACAGTCTCTCTCTCTCTCTCTGTGCCTCTAAGTGTGTGTGCGTGTCAGTGTGTATCTGAATGTGTTAGTGGGTTTGCTCAGATCATGTTCACATACCAGAACCATTCATTATTCCAGGGTGATGATATGGATGATGCCAGAGTTGTGAAAGGCTTGTCGACGGATGGATCACCACCACCCGCAGGTTAAGCTCACTCTCTCCCTCTGGCTGGCAGGCTGCGGGGTAGCCAGACTCTAGCCAGATCAGGCACGGACCTGTCCATCACTCGGCTCCTATCTGGAGGAGTGTGAGAGGGAGGGATATTTATAGCACCACTTGTCTACTCTGGACATCTGCTTTCTCCTTATAACCTTCGCTGACCACATTTGTTTTCCTTTTTTATTCATCCCCCCATCCACCCTCTCTTCCTCTCCTCCCCCTCCTCTGTCACTTTTTCTCTCTTGCTCTCGCTCACTCTCTCAGCACAGGAATCCAATAATGAGATAATGTTGCTCCTCGAGAAATGGTTTGTTGACTTTGCCGCAAGGCTTTGAGTTTTGGGTGGGGCCCCTCAAGGTTGTTTGTGGACGATGGTGTTAAGTGATTGGCTGAGAGCATGTAGAATAATATCTGGCCCCCGCGGGCAGACTTGTTTGGCTGTCTCCACGGAGCTCAGTTATAGCTCAGCATTTCAGAGTGGGTGAAACGTCCGACCCCAAATGGCCTCTTAGTCTGGACTCTGAAGTGGTTCGGGGGCCAGATCGGTTCCACCATCAGCTGCTTCATGGTTCCGCCATCTTCTAGAATATTACGGCAAATGATCAAATCAAGTCAATTCCTGGTGGTGTTATTATGTTGTAGACATAGTTGAGCTTATCTTCGGTATTGTGTTGTTGTGCACCTTGAGTAAACACCACTGCAATTACATTTCTATGTGAAAGCGTGTATCAGCAATTATGTCAGAGCTTCATGAGATCATAGGCTAAGTCTGATTATGGGTGTTGACAGAGTTGTACGTGCGTTTGGGAGTGACATTGGTTGGCATTCATTTTAGGTTGTTTCTCATTGTGTGTACAGAACTTCTGAACAGTAGTCAGCCACATGTGTTGCTGCATGCTCTGAATATTTTTCACCACATTCTTCCATTGTCTCTACAATCTCCATATGGTTTTGTTTGCTCTTACCTGATTCCATCTGTTGGCGTTCTTTGCCATTAAACGAGCAGTCTGAGGTTTTTGTTGGGAAAAGTTGAAATGCCTCTGGACCTACAAGAATAACTTAATCTGAAAGATGATAGCAGATAATGGTTACTTTTAATTTTGCCCATTTTTTGTTTGCGGTGTTACTTATGCACTTGTTGACAGTGTAAGGAGACATACAAACAAATGCATGCATGCAAACAGAAAGTGTGTATGCACACTAATATTGTTGAACACTGTTTATTCCTCTTGCCTTCAATGTAGATATCATCACCAGGTCGACAAGTATTTCCATTTGCTGTCAACAACTGCTTACTCTCCACCAAGCCAGCCTTTATTTTCCACCTCCTCCTCCTCCTACCCATGATGCTAAGTGGATCCACAGGTCGATTGATGTGCCATTTCCTCCTCCACAGGGTTGGAGCTGGTTTGGCGTGTGTCCCACTGATTCTCTGTACTGGAGGACTCTAACCTACCTCTCTTTGCCACTATTGATGTTGCACTCTATAGCCTCTCAGTGCTGGCCTTGCATGGCACCACCCTGTCCCAGAGCTGACTCAGGTGGAGGGCTGAAGCCGAGGCCGTGGGGGTGGGTGAATTGATGAGGCATTAACTCCCATAGGATTGGGGCGTGGTGCTATTAGTTCAGAGATAGAACTGATAAGGGCAGCTTAATTGTCTTTCCCAGATAGACAGACACATGGACACACTCGTATAGAAAGAGAGAGACAAACACACACACACACACACACACACACTCATAGTTGTACACGCAGACACAGATGCTCACACAGCACAGTGCTCTCTTATACAGTATTCACTAATATCTGTATTCATGAGAATTTATGAGGTGTGTGTGTGTGTGTGTGTGTGTGTGTGTGTGTGTGTGTGTGTGTGTGTGTGTGTGTGTGTGTGTGTGTGTGTGTGTGTGACAGACAGATTTGCGTCACATTCAGGAACGGATTGTGTTTAGTGTCTGCCTGTTGTCTGACCGGATGGGTGGGGGAGTTTGAGACTAAACCACTGTGAATCTGCATAGGTGCCTCAAAGCATAAATGGACGAAAAGAGTACAGACCAATGCTTACATGAGAGGGGTGTTTGTCTTGGCCGGCAAGCTGAGCATGGATAATAGGCTTAGCACCAAATGAATATGGGGGTTGGGTGTGGATCTGTGTGTGGGGTGGGAGATCCCTAAGATGCTGTGGATTGTGGACCCGAGCGCTGGACCATTAGGCGTGTGGTCCCAGGCTCTCGCCGTGTCTAATCCTGCCTCTTATTTTCCTGTGGATTTGAACAGTAATCAAATGCCAGTGAAACAGGAGCCTAATGCGCTCCGATCCGCCATAATCCAATTATTTGCCTACCCCTGGAGCCATCTCCCAGCAGGAACTATCGCCATGCGCCGCCCATGCTAATTTACAATTATTCAAATGAGACCACCGGCCAGTAAACTCAACTGTCAGATCACTGAACACTGCTGCCGTTGCGGCTGCTGCTGCTGCTGCCGCAGTCAGAGAGAGGAGATTGATGAATTGAAAGTCTCCTCCTTCACACAGTGATGACAGAGATATGAAAGAGTGACGTGATGTGGCTGTAAACGTAATGATTACGCCTGTGGAGCCCAGCCCAGCCCCTGTATGAAAGACATAGTAATATTGTGGCAGAAGTTGTGCTGCAGTCATGATTCTTTTATTGGGATCACATCGCAAGTGTCAACAAACAGTCGCCCTGCCATGGTTGTGGGAGTGTCTTTCACTGTGCCAAACCCTGATCATAAACTGCTGTTGTGGTTGTTAGGGTACAATAGCCTGTTGATGGATATAAATGTCTTTAAATCACAAGAATGGAGTGCACAATAACGCCTCATTACTGCTGTAATGATGTTATTGTCATGAAAAGACTGATAATGAAATTTATATTATTTATAGCATAATTATATATTATATATTAAATTCATATTCTACTTTTACAACAGAGGCCGATAACTGATTTGCCTGTGTATGCAGCTGGTATGAGATCAACTTCCATCACTTTATGTCTGGTGAAATTATTTCTGGTAAAGATTTTAAGATATTAAGAGTAGTTTTTTAGAGCATTGAAAATACTGTTCATGACTTAATTAGCTTACTAAAAAAAAAAAAGAATATATATAGAATATAAGTTAAGAATTTTGTTCTTAACTGTATATATATACCCCTGGCAAATATTGATAGTATAGTTTGTAAGACAATGTGGGAGAAACATGGAAAAAAAAGAAGCATTTTCATCTTTTTTAACATTTTTATGAAAAATGGCAAGTCAAAATTATCCATATCCTTTAAATAATCAATGGAAACATCTTAATTTGCATTCACAACTGTCAAAATGGTTCTTATAATATCTACCAAGCCTCTCCATGTCTCCACAATGATTCTAGACCACACCTTTTTAACAGCAATCCAGGTTTTGAGGCAGGAACGATTATTTGCCATCACTCATTGTGCTCAGTTTTTTGATGGATTGAGGTCCGGACTCGGGCTCTGCCACTCTAAAATGTTGATATTGTTCTCAGTTAATAATTTCTTGCCTTGTTTGGTTGTATGTTTTGGATCATTGTGTGGTTTGATGGTCCAATGATGCCCATTGGGGAAGGTCTCTTGGCAGACTGCCTGATCTTTTCCACCAAAAATCTCAATGTAGCCCCTTGTTTTAGTGTTACCATTTACTTTGAGAAGTTCACCAGGTTTCATTGTCTGAAAAACACCCAAAACTAATACATTTCTATAGCTATTCTCCACATTGTGGATGGTGTTTTGGTGGTTGAAATGTTCACTCCATCTTAAAATGGATCACTTGGTCATCTTGGCTGCTGATCATGGATCATTCTTTTCTAAACATGCACAACTCAGCTAAACCTTTATAAGGGCACACCTAGACAAAGAATTTAGCTTTCGCTGAATTTTACTTGACCCAGGGACATGGCCTGAGATTGTGGGGGTTAGAAAAGTATTCTTGGGATGTTTTTCAACCAGGGGGACCTGGTGACCTTCTTAAAAGTAAACGGTAACATTAAAGCAAGAGGCTACACTGAGATTCTGGAGGAAAAGATCAGTGTGCCAAGAGACCTGCCCCAATAGGCATCATTGGACCATTAAACCATACAATGATCCAAAAACATACAGCCAAACAAGGCAATAAATGGCTAACAGAGAACAATGTCAACATTTTAGAGCGGGCCAGTCAGAGTCCAGACCTCAATCAGTCAAAAAAGTGAGTACAAGGCCAAAGTGATGGCAAATAATCATTCCTGCCTCAAAACCCAGATTGCTGCTAAAAAGGTGCGGTCTACAGTCATTGTGGAGACATGGATAGGCTTGGAAGGTATTATAAGAACCATTTTGAGAGCTTTGAAGACAAATAAAGATGTTTTCATTGATTATTTAAAAAGGGTATGAATAATTTTGGCATTGGCCTTTGGCCATTTTTCATAAAAATGTTAAAAAAGATAAAAAAAAACGATAATTTTTTTGATCTCCTGTTTCTACCACATTGTCTTACAACCTTTTGGCATGTAGCAGCATCATTTTCAGTCAGAACAAAGATATTGGTCAAGATAAAAATCAACATTACATCAATATTTGCCAGTGGTATGAATAATTTTGTTCTTAACTGTATATATTTGCTAACCAAAAGTTTTTTAACAAAGAAACAATCGATCAAACATGCTCTTTTAATAAACTAATCCAAGCTAAACTAAGTCAACTCAAGTATTTTCATACAAGACTGGGGTATTTTGTGTGCAAGTGTGATGACTGCTTTATCAACCTCTCCCTTTTCCTTTCTCTCCCTCTCTCTCTCTCTCTCTTTCTCTGTCTCTCTGTGTTGTTGTTCCCTCGTGTCCTTGGCTCGGAGGAGGAGGAGGAGGAGAGGGAGAGGGAGGAATGCGTCAGGCCGGTGTGGGGACTGCTGCGTCAGGGGAGCCTAAATAAGGGATGGACTCCTGACTCCTGGCTCATGGACGGCGGACGGCGTTCCGAGCAAGCTGGGGCTCCAGGGAACGACTTGGGTACGTGTCCCACCCCCCTTCCTTTCTTTCGCCCACCCTCCCTCTACCCTCCCACTTTCTCTCTCTCTCTCTCTCTCTCTCTCTCTCTCTCTCTCTCTCTCTCTCTCTCTTTCTTTCTTTCTCTCTCTCTCTCTGTCTTGGCCTTTAACAGAATTCTTTCTGTTCTCTCTCTTTCTCTCTAAATGGCTCTGTGATCTCTACTCTACTCTGTTGTAGTGTTTCTTACAGCAATAGGACTATTTCAGCCAGGCCTCCTCTCTTCACACACACACACACACACACACACACACACACACACACACACACACACACACATACACACACACACACACACACACTGGCTCATGTGTTGCCTCAGACAGAGCTGGCTGAGGCAGGAAGGATTAACTCTGATCCAAGAGGAGCTGGAGCACTGGACTGCTGTTGTGCGGTGCGGTGTGGTGTGGTGTGGTGTGGTGTGGCTTTAGAGTTCAGTGAGGAGAAGCTCCACAGATGTGTACCTGAGGAGCTTAACAGACCAGCAGCAAGCAGGCATTGTTTTTCAGGCTCCGATTTTCCTGCTCTCTCAAATCCACCATTCACTGCGGTGAGTACATGACATACTGGTGATTCAGTGAAGGAAAAATCTCTTACATTTCTCCTGTTTCTCCTCTCCTCATTTTCAACGTTCCCTTTCTTCTTCACTTGTAAAAAAAGGGCTGTCGTTGAGACACTTGTGTCAGTTTAGTCAGGAAGGTGGAAGAGGAACCTTGCTAAATGATGTGGAAACACACAATGGTAACACTCCGGGTTTAAAGAGAAGTCAGATAACCGTGCATCCCACACACACACACACACACACACCTGCATGTGTGTGCACACACACACACACACACACACACACACACATGTACACCCTCATGCTGTGCTCTCCTCAGAGACACACCCTACAGTACTTCCTGTTTTGTGAGCGCGCTCTTTATCTGAACAGTTGCATTCTGGTTAAAGGTCAGCCCCACTTCCTCTTTCTTACACAGAAGAAGAGAAGCAGCTGTGTGTGTTTGTTTGTGTGTGTGTGTGTGTGTGTGTGTGTGTGTGTGTGTGTGTGTGTGTGTGTGTGTGTGTGTGTGTTGGTAGTGGGGGGGTCATCCTTCTCTTATACAGTTTTTTTTCTTCAATGAGTATGCTCACACAAATAAAATGTGCAAACACATTTTAATCTCTCTCTCTCTTTCTATCTCTCTCTCTCTCCCTTCCTCTGTTACACACACATGCACAATGCACACACAATGTGCTCGCATTGCTATCAATGCTATGCTTGCTTGTGATTCAGATCTTACCAGGCAGAAGGTGCTATTGAGACACAGAGAGAGAAAGAAAGAGAGGGGGAGAGAGGAAGGAAGGAAGGAAAGGGTTATCGGCCCAGAATGCACTGCTGCCCTGAGCATTGCTGTGCCGATGATGACCTGTGTGTGAGACTCCTGTGTGGCTCCAGTGGCACGTCAACATACCAGACCGCCACAGGTAAGAGCCAGCACCGCTCAGCACCACATCACAATACATAGCACACAGCACAATCCTAGCACAGCACTACACAGCACAGCAGTCTGTCACGGAACAGCACAGTCTAGCACACTGCTGTGTCCTGAGTCCTGAGTCCTGTATTCTCTCACTACTGTGTCTCGGAGCGTTAAGCCATCCAGGGCTCAGCATCTGTCTCTCTTTCCTCTCTCTCTCTCTCTCTCTCTCTCTGTTTAGCAGTGAGTCAACTTTCAGAGATGCATTGAAATTCATTTGTCACTGTGGCTGGGAGTTTCATAAGGACCTTACATTTCTTTTGTGGGTTTTTTTCCACAGTTTGTTTAAAACTGGGTGTTAAACTATTGTGTGTGTGTGTGTGTGTGCGTGTGTGTGTGTGTGTGTGTGTGTGTGTGTGTGTGTACATTTGTATTAGTGTGTACTTGCATTCTTGTTGGATGATTATGTCTGTGGTGTGATTTATGCTGGCGTAGCTGGGCTGTGTTCAGGGTGCTTGACTAAGAACAGGCGTTTACAGCTTTATTTATGTTGAATTGCAGTGTCACAGTTGAACTCCAGGTTAACTTTGCACCCATATGGGGTATTATTATGGAGGCTTGGTTACAAAGAATGTTCATCAGACACAGACAGATGATTCTGAAGATGTTCATAGCTGGGCTGACACACAGTACAGTTGGTTTTAGAAGTCAGGATTGTGTCTGTATTTATTACATATTTATATGAATGAAACACCTGAACAGTGATCTCAGTTTAGTAATGATTGTAGTAACCTTATATTTTTGTGCACAAATGCTTTCGCTTTTTTTTCTACCTCTCAAAATGTAAGTGGAAATATTTTTATTTAGCCTGTCGTTAAGTTCAACCGATATTCAGCTCAGTGAAATTTTGCTCTATGGCCCACACTTCCTCTTCCTCTTCTGTGTTCGTGTCACAGCAGCCATTTTGATCTGAGCCGTTCTCTTTTACTCCACGATGGGCCCATCTTAAATATGCCCTGGCTCATCACACTGATCACCGACGCTTCATCACATGCATTAGCTCTACGTGTGAACTCTCCAAGCTGTGTGACACCCAGCCTCCTTGTTTAGTGAGATGTGCTGAGAACTCACTTCCTCCCTCCCATCATTGTCTAGTGCGACCACTGCTATGACGTACACTACACTGTGTAATGTGCTATGATAAGACTGTTATAGATGTTATGACTATTATATTGGTGTCGATGACAGATGGAGTTGCAGGCCTCTGCTGGTCTCATATGGGAAAGGGCAGATTTCTCCAATGCAGTGAGAGTTCACATCAGCCGAGCAGTGCAATTTACAGGAGCTTGGCAAATACCAGACCGCTGAGCAGAAACAAGTGTCTAGTCTCACGGAGAGAAAGAGAGAGGGGGAGAGAGAGAAAGAAACTTTAGATTTGAACTT
>NC_063189.1:25127777-25140277 GCF_017589495.1 Alosa alosa | reverse complement strand
TTTCTATCTCTTTTTTCCTCCCTCTCTCTCTCTCCCTCTCTTTCTCTGTGCGTCTGTCTGCCTAAGAATGGTCCAGCCGGTGCCTGGGGCTCTGCTGTCGCGGCCTGCCACCCGCCTCTGAGCAGACTCTCTCTCTCTCTCTCACTCTCACACACACACACTCAAACACACACACACACACACACACACACACACATACAGACACACACACACACACACACAATCACATACACAAACAACACTCTCACACACACACAGACACGTAGGCACACACACATACACACACACAAACTCACGCGCATTTCTTAGCATTCTACAAGGTAAGAGGTAAGAATTTGATTTACTTTTGTCTTTCCATTTGTGTCAGTGTGTTTATCTGTCTCTCTCTTCCCTTCTGTCTTTCTCTCTCTTTGACCGTGGCCAGGTCTATGCAGCATTTTCTGAGCGTGAGTCTGTCCTTGTATGAGCGTGTCTGTTGTTGGTGTTAGTACGTGCCGTTTTAACTGCTGGCTGACGGGGTCTTGTCACCCGCTGTAGATGACTCAAACTAGTACACAGAGATATACACACAGACATGCATGCACACAGACACTCATATTCACACACACATATACATTTACACACACACACAGAGACACACACATTCACACATGACCAGGAAGAAAAGTTGCTGTGTGTTTATTGTAAAGTTGCTGTGTGTATTTGTTATGAGAGACGACTTAATGTATTATGTGTGTTTCCATCCAAGAGATGAAAAAGAAGCACACACATCAAGTCTCTCTGTCTTTGACACACAGAAACAGAAGTACAGTAGCTGGTCCCGTCGTGACACTGCACTGCACTTGTTTAGACAGTGGCAATGTTTGATTAGTTAACACTTGAACTTTAACACGGCATCTGTCTCTCTCTCTTTCTCCCTCTGTCCATTTGATCGTGTTTGTGTGTGTGTGTGTGTGTGTGCGTGTATGTAGGTTAGTGTTTTATCCTCTGCTCTGTGAGGAGAGAGAGAGAGAGAGAGAGAGAGAGAGAGAGAGAGAGAGCTGTGGAAGGGGAACTCTCTGCCTGCTCCATGTAAATTACGTGTATGTGACATGTTTTGCTGCTACTTCCTTATATGGTGGGTGCCTGGTGTCTTTCTTGCAGTCACTGTAAGGCCAGCCCCAGCCAAACACACTTGGCAACACTGGGCAACACCAAGGGTGTGTCTGTGTGTGTTTATCTGTCTCTGTGTGTGTGTGTGTGTGTGTGTGTGTGTGTGTGTGTGTGTGTGTGTGTGTCTGTGTGTGTGTCTGTGTGTGTGTCTATCTGTCTGCCTGGACATGCACATGTGTATCTGGGTGGGAGTGAAAGGAGAGAGATAGAGAGAAGAAGAGACAGAAAGAGAGGGAGGGTTTGGAAGGCAGGGATTACACTTTCTCCTGTGCGTCACTCTGAAGTGGAGCAGTGTAAGTAAACTCAGCTGCCCTGAGCAGACGATGGGTGTGTGTGTGTGTGTGTGTATGTGTGTGTGTATGTGTCTGTGTGGAGGGGGTGGGCTTGAAAAACCGATCATGTGCTCTGAGAGGCAGTGCTGTTCCCTTCCGTTAGTCTTCCGGAGAGTTCCGCGGTGAGTCTATTGGAGCTTTCTTTTAAAGGTGTAGTGTGCCGTGCGTGCTAGCACTAGCTTCTGCTCAGAGACAGGATCGGTGTTTGGAGTGTTGTCGTCAGGGAGCTCAGTCTCCCCTCTCTCTCTCTCTCTCTCCCTTCATCTCTCCCTCTCTCCCTCTGTCTCTATCTGTCTCTCGTGCGCTGTTCGGGACCAGCGGGCAGCTCCAGCCATGATCGTTCTCGCCACGGGAGCTGAAGGCTGAGGGCACTGACCGACAAGGGGAAAGAGGTTTCTGTGTGAGTGTCTCTGTACGTGTATGTGTGTGTGTATGTGTGTCTATTTGTAGGTAAATGGGTCTGTGAGAGAGAGAGAGAGAGAGAGAGAGTGTTTATTGTGGGTATGAGTGTGTTTGTGGGTGTGTTTGTGTGAGAAGTACAGAGAGACAGAGTGTGTGTGTGTGTGTGTGTGTGTGTGTGTGTGTGTGAGTGTGTGTGAGACAGAACCGAGAGGTGAGCGGGGAGGCAGATGTGTGCTGCTGTGGACGTGTCGTCTGCGCCGTGGTGACGGCTGCATCACACTCTGCCGCTTGAGTGCTCTGACTCACTCACTCTCTCTTTCTCACACTGTGTGTGTGTGTGTGTGTGTGTGTGTGCGCGTGTGTGTGTGTGTGGCTCACCTGTTGGACTGGGAAGATTTTCTCAACTATTTACGGTGCTCTTCTCTTGTCCTGCTTCCTTCTCTCTATTTCCTTCTCCCTCTATCTTTTCCTCTTACTGCCTCCCTTCCTCTCTCTTCTCTCGCTTCTCTCTCTTCTTCCTCCCTTCTTTTCTTTTTCTATTCCACTCTAATCTACTGTGTGTGTGTGTGTGTGTGTGTGTGTGTGTGTGTGTGTGTGTGTGTGTGTGTGTGCATATGTTTGTGTGTGCGACTGTTATACCATGCAGAATAATTGAATTCAGTGAGGCAGAAGGCATCTTACTTTCTAATTGTCATCTAGGCTTGTGTGTGAAGAAAACGTATGTTTAGTTATTGAATGTGTCTAAAAATGATCCCTATTATTGCTTTCTGTGACATAACAAACATCAGGCAAATGAGCTGCAGAAGTCAGTGGAAGCTTAACTTTGGTATGGCTCTGTTTAAATAATGCAGTATGTTCAAATGACATGTAAGTACACAGTACACAGTACACATGCACAGTAAATGTGTATGTGAATGTATACATATTAAGTGTGGTAAATGTATGGCTAAATTCACCAAGTGAGACAGGGAGAAAAGTGAGACCAAATGAGGCACTTGCAGTTTCCTTCCTTTTGTCAGCTCAGCAACAATTCCTCATGAACTTGGTCAGTTATTACTGCTCCCCTCCACTCAATGAAGTTCTCCCAGCTAAAGCTGAAGGAGCTGTCTGCTTCAGGAGCGACGTTGTTTTGTTTGTCTGTAAAACTCAGCACCCCTAATTTTAAACTCGCCTCCTTGTGCACGCTTGGAGTTTGACCCACGGAGGGGGTTGTCTGCTGTAAAAACGGCCAGTTCCTTCACAACGTGTCTCAGTCTGGGCTCTGGAGGTCTGAGGTTTCCGGGAACCTCCTGTCTTCAGCTTTCTCAACGTCGCCGCCTAGACCACGTTCCTGTCTCTCTCTCTCTCTCTCTCTCTCTCTCTCTCTCTCTCTCTCTCTCTCTCTCTCTCTCTCTCTCTCTCTCTCTCTCTTTTCCCTCTTTCTCTTTCTCTCTCCTCTTTCTCTTTCTCTCTCTCTGAACGGCACTGCACCACAGCTCTGGAATGCTGACGCTTATTCATACGCCCTCTTGTTTGCGACATCCATCCTCAATTCCCTGCTCTCTGCTCTTTCTCTCCATCCATCTGCAAGAGACGTAAACACAGCCAAACGAGCATCATTTTAGGGCAATAGAGGGAAAGAGAGAGGAAGGGAATGGGGGGGGGTAGGAATTTGAGTGTTGTGTTTCTGAGTAATTATGGGAAATATTCTCAGCATTCTTAGCTAACTGATGATGTAAGCCATAATTATTCTCATTTATCACGTGCCAGCTCAAACATTGAGATGGTCTTAAAGGCCTAGACTCTTTTTTACTTTTCTCTTGCAAATGTATTATAGAAACATTACATTACATATGCACATATTTATTGGACAACTCTATCTGCATCTATTAGATGCTACAAGAGAGGTGGAGATATAGTGTAGAAGTCTAAAGGTCTACCTAACCTGCTATGTAGATCATTTTATTACCTGTTTGTCTGTCTCTCTTTTCTTTTTCATAGCATTCTGTCCATTGTTTTCTTTCTTTATTTCTGTTTTCTTTCCTTCTTTTTAAAAGATTCTTGGGGCTTGTATGCCTTTCATTGGATAGGATAGTGAAGAGAGAGATGGGAAGCAAGTGGGAGAGAGAGATGGGGTGGGATCGGGAAATGGCCCGGGCCGGCCTTAAATCCGGTTCCCCATGGGCTCGTCTGTTTAGTGACACTTAACAGTTTTATATAAACAAACACACAGCAACAAATAAACTAACACACACACATTTATAACCCCCTTGCACGTGCACGCATACAATACATTCTGTAAATTAATTGTAATGTTGTGTTAACATTTGTTCTACATCTGAATTAGTATGTGTGTGTGCGTGTGTGTGGTGTGTGTGTTAGACTGTCTGTCTGTCTGTCTGTCTGTCTGTATTTGGGCATGTGTTGTTGTGATAGTGATATTTTGGGGGCGTTTCGGCAGGACTGAGGTCTGGTGGGGCCTGGCCACTGATGTCCGTTAGATGTGAAGTGTTTGTGAGGTCCATGGGGCCCCCCCTGGTGCACCCTGAGCGTAGCATCCTGCTGGTGCAGCTTGAGAGACAAGAGACCAGACACAGCCGCATCTCAATAATGCCGCAGACAGAGCATGCCTAACAGAGTGTACCCTGCATGCATGTAGAAGTACTCACTAAGACATGACATGACATGTCATCAGCTATTCTGGAGCGAGTTGTCTGTGTCTGCGTCTGTGGTGCTGTTGAGCCAGGCTCTCGTGACGCGCATGTGTTTGTTGACTGGACTCAGAGAGGAAGGGGGGTAGCGAGGGACATGTTGTCACCTGTGGAGAAAGCAGCCACTCTAAACATAGGTCGGTCCCTGGAGGAAGATGTGCCAAGGTAGTTACTGCGCATGGCTGAGCTGCTCTTCTGGTGCAGTCTGTCTCTGTGGCACTCTCTATCTTTCTGTCTGTCTCTCTCTTTCTCGCTCCTTCCCTCTGTCAGTTTCTCTTTCTCTCTTTCTTTTCCTCTCTCTTGCACTCTCCCTCTCTCTCGTGGTGCCAGATGAGCGTAGAGTGATGCCTTATTCATGCTTCCTACTGTCAGCTTCGTCGTTCCGCTGCTGCTGTGGTGACAGTCACAAAGACACTGAGAACGACCTTTCCTTCTCTCCTCCTCGTATCCTGTCTCCTCCCTCTCCCTCTCCTCTCCCTCTCTTTTCCTCCTACCCTGTCTTTGCTCTTCCATCCATCCATCTATCCCTCCCTCCTCTCCCTTCCCCCTTTATCTCTCATCCCTCTCTTTCTCCCTCATTGTCTCGCTACTCCTCCTGCGACCTTGCAGCAGCACCTGAGGACCTTGCAGGCTGAGGAGCCCTGGGTGCTCAGCGAGAAAGTCAGCGGCTGACAGCAGAGCCCTTGGACATTTTTAGAAACCTGATGAGGTGGTTGGGGGGGGGGGGGGTGCTTGTGTGTGTGTGGGGGGTGGGGGGGGGTGGGGGGGTGAGAAAGAGGTGGAGAAGGAGGTGGGGAGTGAAAGTGTGATAGACAGAATGCAGGGGGAGCAGGAGTTAGTTTGAAGACAAGGGAAGACGGGATTGGTGAGCGAGAGCAATCTGCGCAGAGGCAGTGCCAATAGTTGGAGACATAGACATGAGTCTAGGCATGATAGCCCTTTAATCAGTGCCATTATCATGATTGCCTGCAGATAGCGTGTGTGAGGGTGTGAATGTGTGTGTGTGTGTGGGGGGGGTGTCAGGAGCAGGCACCAACCTGCATTAGGTAAATAGGATATCAGACAAGCAATTTCAAAAAGGGGGTGGTGAAATCGGCCCAAGCACATTGCCTCAGTCAGGCTCAGGCAGTGTGTGTGTGTGTGTGTGTGTGTGTGTGTGTGTGTGTGTGTGTGTGTGTGTGTGTGTGTGTGTGTGTGTGTGTGTGTGTGACAGACAGAGAGAGAGAGAGAGAGAGAGAGAGAGAGAGGGCGGGCCGACTGCAAGTCCACCATCTAGTCTCTGACCATCAGCTGTCTGACAGGTCACATGACATGGCTTTCATTACCCCACCTCACTTGACCTCTCACCACGCCATCCACCTGTGCCTGTGCTGCTTTCCCCCCTTCTTTCCTTTCCAAATAGTCTGTTATCACTTAGCGTCAGCCTGTGTGTTCCAAAGGTCGTTCATTTTTTTTCTTTCCCTTCTTCGTTCGCCAGCACTCTCCCTCTCTTTCTCTCCCTCTCTTTCTCTCCCTCTCTTTGCTTCTCTTTCCTTCCCGTTGGAAGTTTTTCAAGGTGAAAGTGCGCTGCGAAAGAGGCGTTGTCGGCAGCCCGTGACGGATCTCACCCTTTCTAACCTCTCTTCTGGCCTGCACCCCCTCTATCCATTTGTGGATGTTTGTATGTTTGTGTGTGTGTGTGTGTGTGTGTGTGTGTGTGTGTGTGTGTGTGTGTGTGTGTGTGTGTGTGTGTTTGTGTCTGTCTGGTGTGCAGATTGTCTGCTGTAAAATAACCAAACACAGAGAACAGAAGATTATTTGAGGTCGTTCAGGAGTCTTAGCCATGCCATTGAGGAGAAGACTGAGGGGAGAGGTGAAGGGCTTGCAGGGGATTTGACCTGCATAGATTGCTGGGCCCTGTGTGTAGGTCAACACTCTGAGGCGTTGTCCAGTAGTGTGTTACTCACACGAACACACTTGGCCCTTTCTCTACATGTTTGTTTTTAATCTGATAAGAAGCCATACATTTGAATGCCAGCATGGGGGCATGTAATAGACCTCAGAGCTAACTGTATTAGGGAACATATGAAATTCATATTCACAAGCTTTTTTATGTCAGGACCATAATATTCTACAGCATTACAAAAGCATATGGCTGGGTTGAGAAGGTAAATTGTACAAGAAACATTATTGTTATTATTGTTAACAACATGGTATAAGAAACATTATTATTATTATTATTATTATTATTATTATTATTATTATTATTATTATTATTATAATTATTGTTGTTGTTGTTGTTGTTGTTGTTAACATCATAACATTATTATTATTATCAATGCAGCTTCTATGTTAGTGAGGCACAGAAGAGTTGGTGGAAGTGTAATCACACGTAGTGAATTCTCCTGTCTCACTAAGTGTGATAGTCAAACTATGAGAGAGAAAAAAGAAAAAAGAAATAAACATTTAGAAAAGGAAGGTGGCAGTTGTCAGCAGGTAGAAGTGAAAGAAAAATACTTGCCTTCTCTCCCCTCCTCCACCCTCCCCTCTCCCTCTCCCTCTCTCTCTCTCTCTCTCCCTCCCTCTCTCTCTCTCCCTCCCTCTCTCGCTCTCTCGGCTGTCAGTCAGGTCGGCCTTGCCTATGCCCCGCCTTCCCCTGTTACCTGGCGCTCAGCCCAGAATACTGCTGCAGCTCTGGAGTTTCTGATTGGCTGACACACGTTCTCTCCTCTTCTCAGAAAGGGAAGTGAGAGTCCTCCCCTCCACTTCCCCATAGCTCTCTCTCCCTCTCTCTCTCTCCCTCCCTCTCTCTCTCTCTCTTGCGCGCGCAACCTCACTCACACACTCAGACACACACTCACACGCTCTCTCTTTTAAATAGATTTGCTAAGGCAGGCTGGGCTGCGCTGTGCTGTGCTGTGCTTAGCTGTAAGTGATATGCCGGTTTGATTTGATTTTCCAAGACTGAGCCACGACTGTAGAGGCCAAGAAGAGAAGCTTTGTGAGAACTGTGTGTGTGTTTAAGAGTGCACATTTATTTTGTCTCTACTTGTGTGAATCTGTGTGTGTGTGTGTGTGTGTGGCTGTGTGTGAGTATGTTTTTTGCTGAGTGCGAGTGCATTTGTTTTGTCTATACATGTGTGTGTGTGTGTGTGTCTGGTGTGTGTATGTGTTTGTGTGCCTGTGCTAACGTGTTAATCAGCATGCTAATAGCAAAGAAGAACGGGGTGAATATGTGTGAGTGTGTGGGAACGTGTATGACAGAATGTTTTATTTGTCTAAGCTTACCCCCCCTTTTCCACCCTTATCCAGGCTGACTAACATTTCTAACATTTTTACACGCCGTGGCCTTTTCCTCCGCAGCTGGTCTGACGCTCAGGCGAGCTTGTCTGACCCAGAACCTCTCTGAAGGAGAAACCTGGACTCCCATGGGGAGACACGCGCTTCTCTGACAGCATTAGACGCCTGAACTAGACTGCCTCGTCCTCACAACTAACTGTTCCTCTCTCTCTCTCTCTCTCTGTCTCTCTCTCTCTCTCTATCTCTATATCTGACATACACCCTCTCTCTTGCTCTCGCTCTCTCTCTCTCTCGTGCTCTTTCTCTCTCTCTCTTCTGCAGGTGGGTACTCCAGGAAGTGCCTTGTCCAACGTCTGCTGCAGCTTGGACCCGCTGCTAGAGCCTTGTCTCCTGCTTCTCGCCTCGCTTGCTTCTGGCGCCTGAGCGAGTGAGCGAGCAAACGAACGAAAGTGCTGACCAACCCCTCCGCCAGCCAATCCCCAACCTAAACGCACCCCACCCCCCAACCCCCCATACAGCACCTCAACCAGCCAATCCGGCACACAGGAAGTCAACCTGCTTTGCCTCCACGACCTGAAGTCCATCTCTGAACCCCCAAACGCCTGGGAAGGACACCATCTGCTGGGAAGATTCTTCTTGACGAATGACTGTCTCCACTGGAGAGGGTCAGAAGACATCTTTGTTTTGGGGCTAAACCCACCAGTTTTGTGGAGGTTCTTGGTCATTTTAAGGAGACTTCTGAGGTTACCCAGCCACTCCTTGGCGCTCAGACACACAGAGGGATTTTCAAGCACTTACAGACTTTACCCTTTATCGGGATTTACTTTTGTCCTTTTTATATCCTTTTAATTGTTGTTGACCCCCCCTCCCCCTTCCTCGTGTGTGTGTGAGTGTGTGGGCAACCAACCTTTTGGTGAAACCAAGTGCCAAGCGAGAGTTGCCATGGCGATGAACATGGCGCACATGCGGGACACCAAGTGGCTTACGCTGGAGGTGTGCCGCGAGTTCCAGCGGGGCACCTGCTCCCGCTCCGCCGACGAGTGCAAGTTCGCCCACCCCGCCAAGAGCTGCCAAGTCGAGAACGGAAGGGTAATCGCCTGCTTCGATTCCCTCAAGGTGAGCATCACACACACACACACACACACACACACATATGCCCACACCCTCTCACATCCTGTGCCCAGACATATTGCTATACAGATGATATGGTGTGGACGTCTCAGGTTAAGTGTTTGAATGGGGGCTGATCTGTCCGCCCACAGTGTAGGCCATCAGTGCAGTTGCAGGCAAATGAGTCTCATCTGGGCTGAAGACATGTCTCCACAGAGACAGCATTGTTTGTATGCCTCGGGTCAGATATTAGATTTAGGCTTGCCTCAATGCTATAGTTTCAGGACATTTACTTGATTACCATTAGCATGGCCTTGTGACTGAGATTAACAATAGGAATGCGATGCATAGAATGGGGCACACATAGGGTATGCTTGGTTGATCTTTAATGCTTCCATTTTTAGATGATCTGAACTTGCCAGGTTGGAAACAGAATGCTGTTGAGTGGCTTTGTATATCTGTAATTATTTGTCAGTGGTGGTTTGCAAGCTGGTGACCTACTGTGTTGACGTAGAATGGATCTGGCCCAGATCTAGATACTGCTCTAGAATTGGGACTGGACCAGCTCCAGAATTGTTCTAGAGTCAAGTACTCTTTGGGGCAGTCATGAGAACGAAATGGGCATGATTCATGTGCAAACAACGTACCTCCTGCCAAGTGGTAACATCGCCACTTTCAAAACTGTGCAAAAAATCAACAGAGCGTTTTCTCATGTCCCTCACCTTGGATAACTTCAGAGCAAGCCACGTGCGATCGTTGAGTGGCGCGTTATCTTGCCCTGAAAACAGCATCTGCTCTAGAGTGATTTCCCGTTCGACCACACCCACCTCTAATCACATGGCTGGTAACTAGAACATGTGACAGAACGCGAGGGAAACAAGAGAGATGGGGGGATGGGGGGTGAGCTGTAGAGAGAGAAAGAAAGACAGGAAGGAAGAAAGAGAGAGAGAGAGAGAGTTAGAGAAAGAAAAAACATGTCTGAATAGTTGCTAGTTGAGTAAGAAGGAAATGACCAATTGAAAGGAAATGATAGAGATGAGGGAGAGAAAAATAAGAACAAAAGAACAAAAATGAAAAGAAAGAAAGAGAAAACCACCTTAGAACTGAGTGTCTGTATGAGTGAGACTGAAATGATAATGACACCTTTCCTTCTGTGTCCAGAAGGCTGTCATGAGGAGATGTGAGTCTTGCGCAGTCATTTAGGGAACCCTTCTTGCTCGCCATGTGGTTTGACATGTTGCCCAAGTAGTTCCCTCTCAGCCATGACCTTATACAGCCCTAGAGCTGCACAAGAGCAAGATAGAGAGTGGAGCACGAGGATATGCTGACACCACTGACACTTTTGGTTGTTGTCCGTTAATTTTAATGATGTTGTCAATATCAACCATTTTGTTTTTCTCAATCCCTGACTGCGTTGCACAAAAATGTTTCATCTGTTCTCTAAAACAAAATAATGATCAATCACTCATTTAGCTTTAGCATTAGCTTAGTCACCAACTTACTTTGGTGCTTATTTTGAAATAATATACTAAAAAGTGATTTGGTCCAGATCTGCCCCAGGCCTGGCTGAGCTCAAGGCCAGATCGTCTCTAGGGCCAGCTGCTATCTGTGTCTGGCTCCTCAGTGTTTCATGCTGTGCCTGGTGTCTGTCCAGTGTTAATATTAGCCTACTGGGAGGTTGGAAAAGGTGTACAACAGTTAGGTTTGTCTTGTATGGTGGGGTCTGGTTTAGTTTTGTTTTTCAGCACGGTAGGCTGATTTGTTTAGTATTTTGCCCATTTTACTTATCCTGTTATCCTTTAACATGTTAGCATTGTTGTAGCATAACGCATTGTCTTGCATGGTAACCATATAGTCTAGTTCTTTAGCATGCTAGCCTGATGACTGCTCGCCTCTAGTTCATTATCATTATTAGCCATCTGGATTCATTCTTCAACGTCTAAGATGTTGTTGTAGCTCGTCTGTCTGGTGTGTTGTTAGAGAGTGAGAGTTTTGCCCCTCGCGTCACCGTGGAGATGGCGCTCAACTCACCACTTCCTCTCAGGGCAGCAGGGGTATGCCACTCTGTAATTTTCCATCTATTTTTACCCACAGACTGAAAGGCAAACACACTCACAAAACATACACACATACTAACCCACTGACACATACACACAACCAGACACACACACACACACACAAACACACACAGGTTGGGGTCCAGACTGGGGCAAGAAATAACACCTCTCTGTCACCATTCTTCTGTAAAACGCTGGCCTCAGGCCAAGCGACAGCCCCTCATCTCATACAAACTAGCACTTGTAATAGATAGATAGATATGCTACGCGTGCACACACACACAGGCACACACACAGGCACACACACAGGCACACACACACACACACACACACACACACACACACACACACACACACACACACACACACACACACACACATGTACACTCATATGCACACCCACGTTCATACAAATACTCACTAACATTTTCACACTTAACTTCACGGATATAACACATACTCAAAACAGTCCTTCATTCTAGCACATGTGCAGGATATTTTCTTCCCGAGTGGTAGTTTTCTCAAAATAAGAGTGACAATTTTATTACAATCGTATCATGAGTAAGGAAAAGGGTCGCTCAGGGAAACAAAGAATCACAGCCAAAGAGTGAGAAGTGGGAGGGAGAAAGTAAGAGAGTGAGAGAGGGATATAGAGGTGGAAATGGCGTCCCTCCTAAGAGATGTAGCCTGTTTCATTATTTTGTGGAGAGAGAGAGAGAGAGAGAGAAACTGTGTCCTCTGGTGAGATGAAAGTTCAGCTTGTGGAAAAATGCTGCTCACTGGCAGCAGGATAAGAAGGAAGGGTAATGAGGAGCAAAGGAGAGGGAAAACGAGAGGAGAGAGGAGTGGACAACAAAGGACAGGGAAAACGAGAGGAGAGAGGAGTGGACAAAACAGGACAGGGAAAACGAGAGGAGAGAGGAGTGGACAACAAAGGACAGGGAAAACGAGAGGAGAGAGGAGTGGACAAAACAGGACAGGGAAAATGAGAGGAGAGAGGAGTGGACAACAAAGGACAGGGAAAACGAGAGGAGAGAGGAGTGAGGAGTGGACAAAACAGGACAGGGAAAACGAGAGGAGAGAGGAGTGGACAACACAGGAGAGGGGAGGACTGGACAGGGGACTCATCTCGGCACAAACACAGCCGCGATGGAAGACAGGAAGCGATGTACCTGCACTGCACCCCAGAATAGATAGAACAAGTTCTTTCCTACATAGAACAAACAGCTGTGACACTACAGCTCACTGTCTGATAACACCTGAATGGATCCCTTTAAACATGAGGAAGGACTGACCAAGAGTATTGGCATTTGTGTTGATACAGAGGTTGGGCATTTGTATTTATACCCCGCACTGGGGCAGGTCAGTCCAGGACAAAGGGACAATTATTGCATTGGGTACGACTTTCAAAACATGTTGACTTTCCGTAGAGCAGTTGATTTTAGAAAGGTCAAGTTGACAAGTAAAATAAGCAACAG
>NC_063189.1:25100277-25115277 GCF_017589495.1 Alosa alosa | reverse complement strand
GTTGACCTCAGAGGTATTTTTTGAGCCTTGAGAGGAACAGAAACTGCTTTTTCAATTTGTATGACAGTCCTACATTTACTGAAAGCATCTGCCGATGCCCGGGCCAGCTGCATTTTACAAGCTGCATTCATCATCAGTCCAAAGCAATTACTGCAGTTCACGAGTATTCGTTTGATGTAATGAGCACATAAGTGTGTATGGACAGAGCTTTTTTATTGAACAGTTACAGTTGTAGGAATTGGGTGCTTTTGCTGTGGATATAGTCAGTCTGTGTCAATAATTTGCATGTTAGTATTAGAATGCATGGTTTGTACTTGTGATATTGGGTTAGAATGTACTGTAGTTCTGTTCTGTGAATGTCGACTGTTATGCAGTGTTTATTCATGTTTTATGTATAGGGATATAGATTGTTTATTGGTGAGAAACAGGGAACCCTCAGAGCTCATTATGGACTCACTGCCGGAGGTACGAGCTTCATCTTGGTCAGGATTCTCAAGCCCAGCCTACTTGCATCACACTGCGGCAGCAAGTCCAAACCACTGGGGATTGGTCCCAAAACCAAATGATAGGGGTCCAGGGGAAAGGGGGACGTGCTGGGACACTGTAAACAAAGGATGTGGTCAGTGAGACTTAGGCCAAAAGGCCATGCTTGAGAGACAATGTGGACCTCACTGTGTAGTTTTCAGGAGATTATGTGATAACCATCATTTAGTTTATTTGTTCACAACAGAAATGAAGTATTTGCAGAGGGTCTGTCAGAGATCAGGAACACGAGGAACACCATCTCAATGTCTGTGAGTGAGGACCACAGTTGGAACTCATTGTGACAAAGAGTAAGACTTGGAGATTGGGGTGTAAAGAGCAATTTAATGACATTTTGAGCTAACATGGCACTGTATTTTTAAAAAAAGTTTGTAACACAGTTTGAAGAGCCCATATAGTATCTGAAATAGTTGTGTGATATCTATCATATTGTTACCACATTATTCTATTTTGAAGGAGTGAAAGGGAGCATGAGGTCTTTAAGTGTGAGCACAAGGTGTGGCGTGTCTGGATGAGATCAGGGAGTCTGGATTCCGGGAATTCCGCAGTTGCTAGGCGCTTAGGGAACACAATGGGCTGCCCAGCAGCTGGCTGGATGCGGCGCTACACTGTGCTGCGTTGCACAGGACTGTGCGAGACTGACGACGCACGCAGGAAAAACATCATGTGAGCGAATGTCAGTCTGCTCTCTCGTTCTCGCTCCCCCTTTTCTCTCCTCATTATCTCTCACTTTTCTCTTCCATCTTTCTCATTTTTCTTCTTGTTCCATTCTCTCGTACCTCTTATGCCCTCCATATCTCTTTCTCTCGCTCATCTTTCTTTTTCTCTCTCTCTCTCTCTCTCTCTCTCTCTCTCTCTCACTGTTTCTATCCATCTGACACAAGCTCTCCTGTCAGTTACATCTGATTCTGTTGGTTGGTAACCCTTTACTTTGATAGTCAGCCTACAGAGACATAACAGGTCATCTATATTCAGTATGTAAATATTTTCTTGAAAAATAACCTTAACCAAATCCAACCCCCAAACTTAACCTTAGGGTTGGGTTAAGTTAATGTTCAAGGAACAATGGCAAAGATTGAACTTAAATCTCCACAAACTCAGTAAGGTCTAGGTAGGTGGGCTATCCAAATAGTGTTTCAATCTGCCATCTCTCTCTCTCTCTCTCTCTCTTTCTCTCTCTCTCTCTCTCTATCTATCCCTTCTTCTTCCCTCTCTCTGCTCCTCCCCACTCCCCATATTGCGTGTGTGTGTGTGTGTGTGTGTGTGTGTGTGTGTGTGTGTGTGTGTGTGTGTTTGTGTGTGCGTGTGTGTGTTTTCCCTCTGAAAGTTAGGGGTGACTGGCGCTAATGGCTTTTCCTGCAGCGTCTTGAATTTCACTGACGCGTCCTTATTGGGAGCAAGCGAATGGCTCAGCTCGGCTCAGCTTCTCCCAGCCCCTGGCTTGTTAGGTCATGTTGCCATTGCCCAGGCGTTTCCTGTGAAGGGAGGCGGCCTGCGTGCTTGCCACTGAGGCAGCCTCACCTGCCATCTCCTCAGAACTTTCCGGAATCCATGCGGCTGACTCAGCAGTAGCGTGTGGGCGCTGAGCTCCCAGCGTAGGGTGCGTGTGTGCGTGTCTCAGCACGGGCTTTTGTCAATTGTCAGGTGAGCCTTCAGCACCTCAGTGGGATAGTCAGCGAAGGGGGGATTTGTGTGTGTGTGTGTGTGTGTGTGGCAGAGAGAGGGTAAAAGAGGAGGGGGTCAGCTGAGGTAACAGCAACATGATTCCCACCTGACCCTGACAGACACACACACACACACACACACACACATACATACACTCGTTCCCTTTTTCTCCACACCTCTTGACCCAGCTCTATAAGATCCTATTTCAACATACCTTACTCACCACCCACTTGCGTCAAAGTCTTTACCATCTCTCTTTTTCTCTCTCTCTCCCCCCCTCACTGCTGTCCCTGAGGTCACTTGAGTCAGTCTGGCAGGCCTGGTTCGCAGGAGGACCTTGCATATCCCAGTGTTCTCTGCCCTCTGGGCTGACAGCCCTCTTTGGCATGTCAACACCTGCTGTGCCATCTCTACAGACTCACTAAGCTCCCTAACTCAGTCCTTTCTGTCCCCTCACACTAAACATTATATAACACACACTACAGTCTAGCTATACTATGGAATATAAATCTATATTCAGCTTGAAGCGTATTGAGAAACAGCCCATTGTAATTATGTATAAACACATTGTAATCACGTCATATGTTTTGTTACGTTTAAATTAATTGTTGCTTCACGCCAAAGTTGCAAATGAATGGAAGCAGAGAGGTGCACTGGTAGTATTTTATTCTGTGCCACCCTAATGCTGTGGTGTCCATTATCCCTTTCATAACTCACCATTGCCAGTGAGAATCCAGTCCCCACAAGAATTATGACCTTTCCATTTGTCACTCAATTGTGCTCAGCCTCCTTAATCCTTACATGCCACACTGACATCCTCTATGCTCGTACAATTGCACTCAAAATCAGGCGCACGCACACGTAAATGTGATTTGAAAGCTTATCAGTGACCGAGATGTTAAGTACAGCCTGCGGGAGTTGGCACCAGGCCTACTCTTTTGCATATCATACACTTTGTAGGGGAGCCGCAGCCAAAGTGAAATATGCCTGTAGTTGTAGTATTATCAAGGAATGACCCAGCATCACACATAAATGTTGTGATTTAACACAGATCAGTGGCTTGGCTCAGTGACTGCCTTGCGTAGCCACATGCAGTTACAACGAGAGCTGTGCACTGTGATTGACTTGAGTTGCTTGTCAATTGTAAAATGGTACATTACTTTAATTTGCTACACAGAAGAGTGACATGTTAGCAATGAGAAGGATTGCTTGAATGCTCCTCTTAAGGCAACAGAGGAAGTAGGAAATGCAGTTTAACAACAAACACATTAACAGTAAACTGACACCGTAACAAAGGGAGAGCAGAGTCACCCCATCCGGCCTCCAGTTTGTCCAGTCTCCGGGTAGCGAACCTGCAGCTTGACCACCACGCCAAAGAGGCTTGTTAGTACGACAGTCAGAGCACCTACTCAAGCGTAGTGATGGCACTCCGTCACGGACGCCTTAGTGGTAGGACATGTAGTACTGCACTGCACCAGTTATAGTGTGAGAAACAGACTGAGATGTGTGTGTGCGTATGTGTGTGTGTAAAGGTTTGTCTTGTGAGGAAGCCAAAGGCACTTATGTTTCTTTGCACCTGCCTTGAACTAGTCTCCATGGGCTGACTGATATGGAGAGGTGCTGATGGGTGTGTGTGTGATGGGGGAGGTGTAGTGGTATTGTCAGCAGTGTGAAGTAATGATCCATCCAGCTCCTACAGCAGACCACAGTCATTCACAGAGGTGGAGGAGAACTGCTCTTTATCACACTGTGGGGGCTGAAATGCCTGCTGCTTATGAGACGCTGGGTGTTTTCTCTCTCTCTCTCTCTCTCACTCTCTCTCACTCTATATATATCTGTCATGCTCTCGCCCTTTTGATCTGTAGAGGTAATACTGGAGACAAAGAGAATTACCCCCCAGTGGCAAATAAAAGGCATAAAGCAGGCTAGCTTCTAGTCTCCTTGTAAATTCCACTGGAGTTCAGACACACACATACATACATATAATACATGCACGTGTTTATACTGTGTGAGAGCGTGTGTGCGCAGACTTGCATGTATGTCTTGGCAGTAGTGTGTTGTGTATCCAAGGTGGGTAGAACAGAGAGATACACACACAGACAGGAGAGGCAAGGAAGGGAAAGCAGGATAGGAATGGCACTGGCAATGGGGATGGAGAGGACTCCTCCATTTGAGCTTGGCAGAAATAGCTGCCAAATACCACAACCCCCCCCCTCCCTTCTGCACACACACACACACACAGAGAGAGAGAGACACACACATGACACACACATCCGTGCTCTAGAGGCTAGCAGTGCCCCGGGTTGTGGCGGGTGAAAGCAGGTCAGTGGCGGGCTGCTATTAAAAGCTGCCAGTGTTCTGAACTCACAGAGTCCCTGCTGAGGTGACACCCATCATCTGCCCAGACCTCCTGCAGGGAGAGAGAGGGGGAGAGGAGGAAGAGGAGGAGGAGGTGAAGTGGGAGAGGGAGCGAGAAGGGGAAGAGGAGAGAGAGAAAGAGAAGGAGATGGAAGAAGGAAGGAGGGAGAGAAGAAGGGAGGTAGGAAAGGAGACAGAAAGAGGGAGGGGGGGAATAAGGGGAGGGATAGTGAGAAGGGGGGAGGGTGGAATGAGCAGGAGAGAGAGGGGTAAAAGAGGAAGAGAGAGAAGCAGATGTGGAAAAGTCCAGCTTCAGAAAGTAAAAGCCCAACCATGTATTGGTTCTACCTGTGCACAGATGATCTCACCAATTAGCTGCTCTACCTGGCTGAAGAGTTGTGCTAATTAGAATCAGCTGGTTTCAGTAAACGTTTGGCACAGATATGTGGTAGGACGTTACTTTCTGAAGCTGGACTTTTCCACCTCTGGAGAGAGGGAGGTACAGATGGAACGAATGAGAGCAGAATAAATGACTGGGTTGAAGCTGTAAGGGTATGTGGATATGTCCAGTAGCAGTAAAAGGACTAGAGAACTCTCCTAGCCCTGTGTGGTCAGCCCTGTGGCTGACTGCTCGAGAGAGAGAGAGGAAGAGAGAGAGAGAGGGGGCGTGAGGTAACAGCGGATTAAATGATCAGGCTAATTGAAAAGACAACTGTGTAGACGTGTAGGGCGTGAGGGGAGTCTGACATATCTGAGGCAGGGACCACCCGAAACATCATCAAAGCACGCTCAGCGAGCCACACAGTGTTGTGTCTGTGAAACTTGACCTTGTTTCTCTCTCTCTCTCTCTCTCTCTCCCCCCTCCCTTCTCCCACCCGACTACTCTTCTCATTTCCCATGTCTTCCTTTTCCTCCACACTGTCTTCATCACCTCCTTCTCTCTCTCCACTTTCCCCATACCACTTACATCATCTTCCCTCTCTCTCCTCTCTCCTCTACTCCTGCAGGGCCGCTGCTCCAGAGAGAACTGTAAGTACCTGCATCCTCCCCCCCACCTGAAGACTCAGCTGGAGATCAACGGCCGGAACAACCTGATCCAACAGAAGAACATGGCCATGCTGGCCCAGCAGATGCAGCTGGCCAGCGCCATGATGCCCGGAAGTCAGCTTCAGCCCATGGTGAGGACCACCACAGAGAACATCTTTCATGTTAGTTACTATTTATTATATACTTTTCCCTTTGCCTCAATGTTCTCAATGTTCTCATTGTTATCATACAAATTGTTACACTGTTTCGTTTTGTGCTTTGGCAACACTGTACCTACATGCTAATAAAGCAACGTTGAATTGAATTTGATTTGAATTGAATTGAATTGAATTGAATTGAATAGAATAGAATAGAATATACCAGAACAGAATAGAATAGAATGTTCTAGAAATAAGACTGAGTACGATTTCTGGCAGCCAGTGTCGGCCAGTGGTGAGTGCTGTGTGATGAATCCAGAGAGAATATTCTAGAAAAAAAGAGGACAGAATACTTACCGTATTTTCCGGACTATAAGTCTCACTTTTTTTCATAGTTTGGCTGGTCCTGCGACTTAGTCAGGTGCAACTTATATATCAAGATATATATAATTTAACATGTTTTTCAATGTTAGTCAGTATGAATTGACATTGAACCCTACATGAAACATTACCGTCAACAGCAGCGAGAGGGCTCTCTAGGCTTGTGGAATGAGATCGGGAGCTTGGTGAACTTGCGACAGGTCAGACATTTTTTTGTACTTAAGCCCAAAAGTTAGAGGGGGTTCGGGGGTGTCACCACCGGGAAAATGTATTAAATATTGTTATGTAAATGCACAAGTTCTGCGCACTTTCAATCAGAGATTAGTGCTTGCACTATGCCTAAAACACACCGTTAAAACAAGGCAGATATGACGAGGCATTGCAACAATGTTTACAGAGATACACTGTAAGGTTGGCTGCAAAGATTACGCCGGACGCTTTAGGCTATAGTCTTTCTACATGGGTTTAGTTAATGATCGGGCTATAATAAGACCACACTTTAATAATGGTTGGTGTAAACCGGGACATTTTAGCGTCCCGACAGGCTTTTGTCGGGACTCAGGACAGCAACTCAAAATTGGGACTGTCCCGGTTAAACCAGGATGTCTGCTCACCCTATTCTGTGTGCTAGTTGAATAATTTACCTTTCCGGATTAAATGTCCAAACTGGTTAAGAAAGGCATGTGAACAGTCTCTAAAATAAGGGTATTCCTTAGTAAAGCGTCGTTGAAAGTTTATTAAGATTATTATGTACCACATCAGCATTTTTGTTCAGTGAATTTTTTGTAAATTGCTTTACAATTACCGCCGGGCCCTCCTCGTTGGCTGCCTTCGTTATCACCCAGCTCGCCTCAGCTTGCCGCCATTCACTCCTTCGTCTTCATTAACATTCCCGGTAGAATTATCATTCTTTCTGGTCTCTATGTGTCCAGTTACATAGTCTGTCTGTTCTTGGTCTTGGATTTTGTGAAATAAATGTTTAAATAAATGCGACTTATAGTCCGGTGCGATACTACGGTACTTAATACTTTAGAGCCATGATGTTTGGCAGCTAGCAATGGTGCACGTTGGTGGCACGATGGTGCAGCCAAAATGTTTACAGATCTCTTTCTTTAAGCCATAGAGAATGATGGAATATTCTAGAAATAAGGTAGAATATGATGTCTAGCTTCAATCCATAGTGAATGCTAATTGTCTCTCACTGGGATAACAGGAGGTAATGCAAATAGGGTAGAATATTCTAGACCGGTCCACTTCATCCCCAGCTGAGCTGTGTTGTCCAGATGTTTTTGCTTATGTAAGTTATTGTAAGGAAGAGAGAAGAGGATATAATGATCTACAATTAGCATAAAATAGACATTCTAAAATAGAACTACACTGGCCTTCTGTAAAAGTGGGCTCTGGGCAGTGGCGTACTGGAAACTGTGGAACTGTAAAAGTGTGACTGCAGTGATCAGGCCCTGATCAAACCAAGCCCATGCCAGCTATGGGCCAGAGGTGGCCCAGCTCTGCTTCAGTGTCAGCAGGTCCCAGAGCTGGGCTGTGAGGGATGGCATCGAGCCACCTCTGGTAAACCTTTACTGGCGGCACTTTGACATTGTCAGTGCAGGTTTCTTGCTCTCTGGTTGAGGCTATTCTGGGTAGCCCTGTGTGTTGACTCACAGGGAATTTGATCAGGTGACGTTGAAAAACAGATGAGACAGAAATCCTCCAGCCCTCCTGACCTTACAAACAAACACATCCCTACCCTCATAGTTCATATCTGCCCTCATAGTTCATATCCCCATCCTCATAGTTCATATCTGCCCTGGTAGTTCAAATCTGCCCTCGTAGTTCATATCTGCCCTCATAGTTCATATCTGCATTCATAGTTCATATCTGCCCTCATAGTTCATATCTGCCCTAATAGTTCATATCTGCACTCATAGTTTATATCTGCCCTAATAGTTCATATCTGCCCTCGTAGTTCATATCTGCCCTCATAGACAATATCTGTGCTCACATCCTCTCAGTGTTGAGGCTACCTCTAACTGTAAATTATGAGCGACTGTCTTTACCATAATGTAGTCTGTTTTCTTGTTGGGTTGAATGCTCCATACAATATGTCCATATAAAAAGTTCACAAACATGCATTCAAAAGTATGCTTCAACGTTAGTAAGTGAATTCCATTACTTACATATACTATGGTCTTTTTAGATTGTGGGTGTTTTAACATACACTAAGTCATAAAATTATGTTCTTATGGTTTCTTTAAATGTATACAGTGACTTTGGTTTGACTAAACTCTGAGTGATCTGATATGTCCCGTCTATCTTTCTCTCTCTCTCTCTCTTCCTCAAATTCAAATTTTGAAAAAACTTGAATTTCCCCTTGGGGATCAATAAAGTATCTATCTATCTATCTATCTATCTATCTATCTATCTATCTATCTATCTATCTATATATATATATATATATATATGAATATATAAATGTGTCAAAGCAATCATTGCATATAGGATATGACATAAAAACTCTCTCTCCCTCTCCCTCTCTTTGTCTCTGCTTCTGTAGCCCATGTTTTCCGTCACCCCAAGCCTTGCCGCCACCAATGCCAGTGCAGCCGCTGCTGCTGCAGCTGCCGCCTTTAACCCGTACCTGGGGCCTGTGTCCCCGGGTCTGATGCCGACAGAGCTCATGCAAAGCGGACCCATGCTGATGGCCAGCAGCCCCAGCGTGCCTCAAGTGCAATCCACCGCCCAGAAGCTCATGAGGACAGACCGGCTGGAGGTACGACATACCTTCCTCTAGGGAACCATCATAACAAACTCCTTCTGTACTTATATGCTTTGTTGCTTGGTTCACCGGTCTCTCACTTTTAATCTCTGTTTCCATGGCAAAAGTAAAAAATACTTTTTTGTATCTGCCATTTTGTGCATTGTGCAGTGTTTGTTCACTCAGGAATACCTGGCTAAAGACTGCCCTCTGCTGCGCAGCTAATTTCATTACAGCCTGAATTGTCTTGTCTGCACTGGTCATGTGGCAATGTACTCAAGGCATTTATACTTTTTTTGGTGTGTGTGTGTTTTTATGTGTGTGTGTGTGTGTGTGTGTGTGTGTGTGTGTGTTTTATGTGTGTGTGTGTGTGTGTGTGTGTGTGTGTGTGTGTGTGTGTGTGTGTGTTTTGTTTGTGTTTTTATGTGTGTGTGTGTGTGTGTGTGTGTGTGTGTGTGTGTGTGTGTGTGTGTGTGTGTGCGGCCAGGTCTGCCGTGAGTACCAGCGGGGCAACTGCTCGCGCGGCGAGAACGACTGCCGCTTCGCCCACCCGTCCGACAGCACCATGATCGACACCAACGACAACACGGTCACCGTCTGCATGGACTACATCAAGGGCCGCTGCTCGCGCGACAAGTGCAAGTACTTCCACCCGCCCGCCCACCTGCAGGCCAAGATCAAGGCCGCCCAGCATCAACTCAGCCAGGCCTCGGCCGCTGCCGCTGTGGTGAGTGACACCCGCGCAACCGGACACGACACTCTGGTCCAGCAGCACTTAACCCAAACCAGTGGTTCTCAGTCGCATTCCTGGGCGCCCCTCTGTTCTCTCTGCATGTGTTTTCCCATCTTTCCCTTGTCCTGTACACTTGAATCAAACAGTCAGTGGTCCTCCTGATTAACTGAACATAGCTGATTCAGCTGATCAAGAGCATGATGGCTACGTTATGATAAATACACTGACTTTAAGGCTGGTGTATGTAGAGCAGGGATGGGTAGAAAATATGTGGGGCAATGAAGAGGCTCCAGGAACAGACATGAGAACCGCAGTTCTCCACTCACTGGTGAAGGCACACAGATACAGTACGCTCACTGCTTTCCCCAATGGCGCTGCTCAAAGGGCTGCTGTGGGCCGGTGCAGTAAGGCGGCCATGTTGGGTGGGTCTTATGCGCAGCCGGCAGACTCTTTTGAAATGTGTCATGGGCAAATTTCCTTCACGGTGTCTCCCTGCCTTCGCCTTGTTACAGCCATTTTTTTTTCTTCCTTGGTGTGTCTTAGTTCCAGGACGGCGTGCTGACTCCGGGACACATTCCGGCAAGGATCCGAACGGATCTGGAGCCTGGATTTGTTCCAGAGTCGGCAGCCATCTTGGTGGTGGGGTGACCCACCACTATTTGTAATGGTTGCTTTGCCTCCACAGTCAGAAGTCAGAAGTGAACTTTTCACACTGTGACCGACCAGTTCTCTTTCGTAACATGTAATAATAATACTGCATATTATGTGTCTTAAACCTGTAATTAAATCTGGTCATGCAGTTAGACAGTTAGACAGCCATGTGGTCATTGTAATGTGATGGTGACTAAGATGCGCACAGTGAAAACAGAGGCACATTGTAGCTCTAGTTTCCTCTTCCACAAATTCCTACTTGATTCATTGTGAAAAATCCCCCAAGGATTTCCAAACAAGACCAGTGACTTGCTTCATCGTGCTATTTCAATAACAAACAAGTAATATTCACTCTCATGATAACTACAGACATTTTCCTGAAAACAAAAACCTCAAGTGTCTTCACTGTGCATGCCATAGTCTTGTTATCCCCTTGTATACTGCATTCCAATGATTTGTTTTTTTATTTGTTTTTTTCTCACCTACCCAAAATGCACTGCTGCCCCCATGATGCACCTCTGCTTGCTGTTTATGTTAATGCGCTTGAACCCCATTGGCCCATTGCCATCATGTGCTCGCTGCCTGCTAATTAAGACTCAGTCGGCTGTCAAATCACTGAAGCGACCCCTCGAGGCAACCTTTGACCTGGTATTATGACCTTTCACCTTTTAGCTTGGCATGTTACTTTGTTGTAGTATTAGTTTTTAACCAAAAATAATTTGCAAGCATAATTTATTTTTTGTATCGCTCTATGTTTTCTTCCTGCCGCTATAATACCATTTTTGGTGTGATAAACTGACAGTGGCACCCAGTTTCTGAATCAAATTGGTTGGATATATATCAGTTTTTCAACAAACGCTCTTGCTTAAAGCTGTTCAAATTAATTCATTCTTAACCTCAGCCACAGTCCCTTCATCACATGTAGCCGGCTCAAGCCGCATTAGACCAG
The DNA here is from genome assembly GCF_017589495.1 of Alosa alosa. Classification (NCBI taxonomy): domain Eukaryota; kingdom Metazoa; phylum Chordata; class Actinopteri; order Clupeiformes; family Clupeidae; genus Alosa; species Alosa alosa. Next base: position 25,104,058 of record NC_063189.1, on the reverse strand, counting down.
GGTTAGAGCAGCTAATGCTTTAAAATGTACAATGGCATGGCTTTTGTGTATATATGATGTTTCTAAGTGTCTTAAATCTTAAATCAACAGTTTGCATGTTGTTGATGTCTAGTATGCATGTTTAATGTGGGGCAGGGATGGGGGCAGGGGGCATATATATGGTGGGGTTTGAAGCCGTGATGATAGAGTAACTCCATCTTAGCTGAAGAATAACATGAAGCCAATACTCTTAATCATGGAGTTAGCAGTGCAGCTTCAAGTCGATCGCTTTCCCTCTGTCACACCTGGCAGCTTTGGTAATTTACCTGTAGGTAGAGCCGTGCTTGCTTATTCTGTCGCTCTATGTCAGCTGTACTGTATGATGATATATCCTCTGGATTTTGTCATTGAGCTTACATGTAGTGTGGAGAAATGAGACATTTGTATATATAGCCTTGTAACAGTAGCCTTATTTGCTCTTTGCTTGAGAAGTAGTTTTGTATAGTAGTTGCTGCTTGCTTTTGCTTGTTTGTGACAGACAACTCCTGTGTGATGGATTTCCCATGACAATAATTCTTCTCTTTTTTTCTTCTCTCCTTTTCCTCCCCATCCCCTCCTCCTTTTTTGTTTCCTCCCCTTTTTGTGTCATTTCTCATGCCAACCCCACTCCCTGGTTGGGCAGGGAATCCCCCATTCTGTCATGCCTCCTTTACCAAAGAGACCGGCACTTGAAAAAGCCAACGGTGCCACTGCCATGTTTAATACTGGCATGCTCCAGTACCAACAGGCCCTGGCCAACATGCAGTTTCAGCAGCAAGCTGCTTTTATCCCTTCAGGTAGGACTCTCGCAGAGGCTCCTGACCTCCCTCGTCTTCTCCCCCAACAACTAACCCCTCCTCCCCCCGGCTCAAAACCATGCTCCTGGCAGAGTCCGCCTCTGGAACTAATCTGGTGCCAGATCTAGTGCGGGTCCGCACCGGATCCAGGCCCGATCAGTCCCAGAGCCAGACACTGTGTGGGTCCGTCTGAGACGCCAATCCAACACAATGGGAAAGGATTTAGGCAGCCACACCCACACCCCCTCTTATAATTTCACACCGAGACAACACTCTAATGACAATTGTGAATATGCACAGTCAGTCGCATAGACACACACACACACACACACACACACACACACACACACACACACACACACACACACACACACCATATAGGTTATTTACCAAACCATAGGCACGTATGCATTGTACACATGTGCAGTGTTGAGTTGGTCTCTAGCTGCTCACTGCCCCATTGCAGACAGAGAGCTCCACATCCTGTTCCGTTGGTGAAACTTTGGGGGGTTGGGGGGTGGAAAGAGGTTTGTGGGTTTGAGATCAGTGGTGATGCTTTTTTCCCCCTTTTGTTCTCCTGTGGATTTCTTCTCCCTCCCCTATGAGAGAGCGAGAGAGAGAGAGAGAGAGAGAGAGAGAAGGAAATGATGCAATCAAACAGCATGGAGATGTGCGCTGAGAAAAAGCACATGTTTCACACCACCACCACCACCACCACCTCCTTTAGAATTCACACACTGATGCATGTTAGCAACACCTCTTTCCTGTACAAACATCCTCAAAGAAAGTGGCTGCACAGTCAAATCGTTCCTATAGTGTGCTGTAACTTGGCATGTTTGCTTTCAGTTCCGTACTAATTCTCTTTCAAATAGAAGCTGAGTGAGAAATTAGCGAGTGCTTATTAGTCATGTAGTATTGGTTAGTTTTGTATTATGCATTGCATTACCGCTGTATAATGCACATCATTAACTCACACATATATGTAGAAATATATTTTATAATGTTTTAAAGACTTTACAGTTATCTATAGTACGTCTTATTGAATAAAGGGTGCCTAGAACACTCACGCAACATAGGCTCTGGTATTCTGTTGGGAGTTACTAGCTTTGTAAAATAGTTACTTTTTATTCTGCCACACCTTTGCCTAAAATCTACTTAAGAGCTTTTTCATTCTAAGGGTCACTCCTCACTGCCTAAAGCTGACAGTCTTAATTCTTGCTAATCAGTTGATAGCGGTGTCATACTGTCCCTTTTAATAAAAGTTGTCTTTCTTTTCCATGTTTTTATTTGTTTATATACACTCTAACGAACCATGTGATGGGCTGTTTTGATTCTTCTCCCTTTCCAATCCACTTCCTGTTGCAATGCATGATGGGCAGGCTCAATATTGTGCATGACACCCACAGCAAGTGTTGGTAGGTGCCAGCATTCCTTCTTGATTACTCCTTAATTTCTCCCCTCTCCTTTGCTCGCACCCCATCAAAATCCACCACTAACACACAATCAGGCACGTCTCCTCCCAAGAGATCCGACCCTTCGTCTTCTCTTAATACCTGGGAATTCACCTGACTCTATGACAGCTCTAGCAGTCTCTTAAATGGAGCAGTGCTCAAATGATTTGTGGGTTTTGGTGGGCTGTGAGTCAAGTGACAACTAGACCATTTTTATCAGCCTCTTGGTTTTATGAGTAAATTGAATGAAAGGAAAGATATGAATTGTGAACTTCTAGAACTGCCAAATTGAAACATTTAAAAAAATAATAATAGTATTGTATGTATTTTGTATAAAGTATCTCCACTCCACCATTTTAACTGTTTAATTTTAAAAGCATTTGTATCTTGACCCCCCCATCCCCTATCCCCCCTCCCCCATGCCTGTGCACATCCTGGCTTCTCCTGTCCTTATAAATATATTTAACTCTATCCACTTATGGCTTGTTGCTGGTGTAACCCCCACTCCTGACCCCTCCTCTTCTTCCCTCCCTCCCTCTCCCTCACTGTTTTGCGCCTGTGGCCACCCTCCTCCTGTATGTGTTTGCTTATATGATTTTCCTTCTGAAAAAGTTCCCATGATGCACGGTGCTACACCAGCCACTGTGTCTGCAGCAACTACATCTGCCACAAGTGTTCCCTTCGCAACCGCCACAGCCAATCAGGTTTGCCCTTTATGGCTTTATCTCTTTGAATAAACCAATAGGAACAGTGGATGCTTCTGGGTTTGGTTGGGTTGGGTTGAGGATCTCCTTCTTGTTGGCCTACACTGACGTTGAACGTTGAACAGAGTGTCGTTTTCTCATGAGAACTTCAAATTAACACATGTGGAAGTTCAGTTATGATGAAGGAAGAAAATTATTTTACGATTGCTTTTTACACTGTTTATAATGATAGTGCTATGTTATAGTTAATAAAATGTTGAAGGGTCCTTTAGTTTTAAAATGTTGTATTTCCACTTCTGGAAAAGAAAGGTGATCCTTTGTTTGGAGGAGAGCTTATTGTGAGACATTTTAATGTTTAACAACATTTTAATTTTTATTCTTTGTCCTTTTCATTTTGAGGACTCTTCCTTATCAAAGTTGACTACCAACGAATACATGCAATTGGTATGTATGGGGTAGTTTCATAGCTCTACTTTTTCATTTAAAAAAAATTAAGATATTCTTTTTTGCAGTCTGTTGTTGCACGGCTTTCATTTTATTCCCGCCATCAAAACATTTTTTGTTGAAATGTTTGGAAGACTTAGCTGGCAGAGCTTAGCAGTGAAACAGTTCTCCCTGTTTAACATCCAGAAACAGGCAGCAATTCAAAAGCACGCAAATGATTTAGTCAGGTGAACGAGCACGCCATGCAGGCTCTCTCAGTGCTGATATGTTTATATTATTCCATACTGCTAAAGCTTCTGACGCTCACTAGAACAGCGAGAGCACCTTTTACCAGCCCAAATAAAAGATGCAGGTCAACAAGCTGGAA
>NC_063189.1:24958244-25099777 GCF_017589495.1 Alosa alosa | reverse complement strand
CCATATCAGAGCTGGGATATTGGAGGACTGGCTTCATAGCCGCCTTGCAGTCTCAAGGTGGGACTCTAAAACTGCAGCTGGAAAATGCACGGCTTAAATGAAAGGGAGATATGAAGAGCTGTGTGAGATTCCTTCTATTGTTAATTTGTTTAGATTTTTTATGTGTGTTTATTTTACTATTTCATTTCAATTTAAACCATATAACCCATAGGTATCCATCATGTCTAAACCTAGTTCCACATATCTCTTAATGTTCATACCAAAGTTTTTCTTTTGTGGGGATTAGAAGAAAATAAGAATGTTTCCCTTCTTATTCTGGCTGTTAGAGTCAGTGTACATAGGCTACAAATCGTACAAATAAAAGACATAGGCCCACTGAACTAACGCAAGTGTCAATTCTAACAAATCAGATAGAGAATGGAAACTTTACTCCGGAATCTCCCTGTACGTCCCATTCTAGAGTATTTCCGAGATCGTGTTCCATTGCTTTCCTGATTGTACTGTACCGCTCCAAGCCTTAGCGTACAACCTGGGCAACAGCCCACACAAAATACTCTCACAATCATTGTACAGGTCATAGATGCCAATGATATTCTGTAGTTCTGATGCGTATACATTTATCATCTTTTGTTTCTAGTTACAATTAACACACTCTGATAAATTTATTTGAACATCATAGTTCAAACAGTTTTACTCAATAATTTTAACACATTTAACACAATACTTTCAGCCTTATTAATGTACTTGATAACATTGTCATCTGTTGTAGGTTTTAGATGTATAAACAATTCATAAATATTTCATGCCATAATCATGTTTAATAATTATGTTTTGTCAGTTAGAACATATATTGGCATCTATAGCTTAATGTGTTTGGTTTTGTTTTTATTTGTAGAATTGTTTGTGTTACTTTTGAATATTGAACATTTCTCCTTGTCTGTTTCAATTTGTTGAACAAAGAATTTTTGATATTGACATCTTAAAACAAGGAAAACTATTAATTGACCTGTTGCTGTGGCAACAAATTCTGGCTGACAATAGTTTGACAAATTAATTTTTTATGTGTAACAAGTTGAGATCATCATGTTTTAAAATATTTTGTTGTTGTTGTTCTTTTTTCTTTCCTTTTTTTGTTTAAGTGTAGGATCGTGTACATGCTAGAGTAAAAGAAAAAAATATTTTCTACTGTATCCATTTCAGAGATTAAAATATTGTTTTAGTATTTCTTAAGGAACTAGCTAAACATCCAAGAATGTCAGGCCAAAAAAAACGAGCAGCAGGAATCCTGGCCTTTGGGCTCCTCGATCTCATTATGACGAGAGGAAGTGATGTCATTGAGCTGGGCCTCAAAGCCCCGTAAATGCTGCGTGTGGGCGAGCCATAACCTAAGGGACGAAGGTTGACTTTTTGCACTTCTGTATATAGTCAGTAAAAGTAAAAAAAGAAACGTGTATAATATTGAAATCTTATTTTGAATAAAAAAGTCTATAATTATAAGAACTTTTGTTAGGTTAATTTAAGGAATTAGAATAAATGACCAGCTAACAAATTTGCTTGCTAATGTGGCTCCGTTTCTTCTGCCCATCATAAAAAAGGAAAAAATCAAACAAACAAAAAAAAAACAAAGACAAAAAAAGAGCTAGCATTTTTGTCATTTTTATGCTTAGCTTGTGGTCCACTAGGATGTCACGTAGGTTGGAAGAAAACATGCTCCCTCACCCCCTAGATTCTCCAGGATATCTCTCTGGAGTCTTCCCATACAAAACATACAGCCCCTCTAGCCTGTGTTAACAATAACAGACATTTTAAAACTAGGGTATTTTAGTGTTGTTGGACATGACTGCATGCCAAAAAATCTAAAACAAACCAACAAAAAAATCACAAAAATAAAGTAGATTAAGTACATAGTAACAAGTATTTATCATCAAACATGTTTTAAATTATATTTTAAGATACAAGGGTAAGAATCTGGATTAAAAGAACACCTAAAACATGGTAATACATGCTCATACATGATAATAAAAGATTATAATTATATTGAGATGCAAAACTGCCCCCAGGACATGCTTGCCAATAGTGCATTATCAGTGCCGTTCAACTAAGACCATCTCATTGCTTCTTTAACCAGGCAACTGTGTGTCCAGCAAGTGAAGTTCACCACCAACATCCACATTTTTCCCTCTTAAATGAATGTAACCGCCTTCACATATACACAGATAAAGGTCAGCATTTTTACTCACTTGGGTTTTATTACTTTTTTTTCTGCACAAGCGCTAATATACCAAAGCATCACTCCACCTCCACTCTGACAGAGCTGATCGTGGAGCTTTCAATCAGTTATCCTCCTCCTGCAAGTTAACCACCCACCAAGCAGTGGACAGCGGAGGGGTTCTGACCCTAACGTGGGGCAGAACCACTCAAGACTCTTCTGCTGCATGGCCATAGGATTCTTAGTTTCTCTGCTGGACACACACACACACACACAGAAATGCCTGGCTGCTTAATGCTCTGTGTGTTAGACAAGACTTTACAATTTTGCTTGTATTTGCTGTAACATACGTATTGTACTACGTTCTAAAAAAATGTTTTTAATGCACATTTATTATTGGCATAATTGAATTGCTGTTATGACTAAAAAAAATAAAAATAAAACAAAAGTGTAATTGCGCAGAGAATAATCGTCTCTTTTGTTGACTATTTTGTTGTATTTTTGATAATTGGATTGATTACATGTGTTTTGCTTCATGTTCTACGCACATCTCAACACAACATTTAGTTATGTTATAATATGATAAATTCACTATAACTAACTATATGAAATATATATTTTTTAAAGATTAAGAAGACTGAATAACTCTGAAGGTACAGTGAACAGACAGTATTTCCTAGTGGTCCACTATATTCACGTCATATTAAATACTCTTGTAAACACAACTTGTACACAAGCATGTATTACAAGCATGTATTTTTGAATACCATCATAACGGCATCATTGTTGACAATATTCTAAGAAAACATCTATAGTCAAGGAGAACCTCCATGCTCCAGAAAATGTGTCTCCCCAAATTATGAGATTGGACTGAACATGGCAGGAGGTGGACCACCATCTAGTGGACAGGAGCGATGATGTGGGGAACCCCTCACTCTACTCTCAAATTTGTCTCCTACCTTTGATCAAATAGATTGTGTTTTTAACTAGATTGGTAATAACTAGGTTTGATGGTAATAACTATACTAGGTTTGATTTTAAAATATGTTTTGTCTTTCATGAAAAAAAGTAGGCCTACAGTATATTTGTTTTTATATCAGCCAATAGGAGCCAATAGGCCTACTAGGCTAGTTTAACTGTATGGATTTTAGCAAATGGTTGACAAGATAAGTTGTGATGGCAAGAAAAGGAAAATGAAGCAAAACCATTCATACAATCAAGGCTTCAAACAGGAAGTATTAGAAAGAGAAGTGTGGTGAATATGTTGAGCAGAAACTTTGGTGACAATGAGCCCAGCACTAGTGACTGACTAGTGAAGCCTCCATGGCACCTGCCAGCAATAAACAACGCAAAACAGTAAGTACAATATACAATATGTTAAACTGGCCGACGCTATTTTATTTTAATGCCAGTCAGTCATAATGGTGGTACTTGGAGAGCCAATAGTTTTCTGAGGTGGTACTCATTGTGGAAAGTATATAGATATACATGTGCAACTACAATTTAGTTGTATATTAGCCTGACCCTATGCCACTTTGCCCTTAGACCACTAGACCATGCGTACCAAATTAAGGCCTTACAGTGAGTAAGTATGACCAGTTTGATGAAGATCTTTCAACCAGGTAGCGATAGATTCACAGATGACTAGATCAAAATGCACCAACATATGACTTTGGCCCAATATTCATTTTACCAAGGTCCATTGAAAGCTTTATTTTTTCCCCACTAATGACTGGTGTTGTTGGCAGCTGACAGTTCCAAAGATATCAAATATATACTATATTTACTTCCACCTTCCACCTAATTTGCTCATACTGTTGTATCCCAAAAATCCCAAAACAAATGTGTATTCACATGAACATGTATCATGACCCGGCTGCAGTCAGGCTGTGCACTCAGTGTAAATTCAAATTACAAACTAGAGGTGTTATTATACCTGGTCTGTCCACTCCATTCCGGATCGCAATGTTGTCTAAATTCCTCACAATGCCACACGCTAATTTCTGGACACATGCAATTAGCTACTCTACAATCTCCCAGGTGATATATTTCATGGGTTTAAAATTACCAACATAGGCTATAAAGCCTTCTTTCAAATGTAGTATGTATCTCAAAAAATCTACTTAATATAATCAATCTATAATATTTGTTAACAATTTTTTCGGAGAAAGAAGAACAAAAAGCTGTAGTGACCTAGCCTGACATTGTCATAGTCAATTCTTAAATGTTGTGGGCGGGGCTAAGTTCAGATGTCACCCAGGCTAGTAGTAACCCCTTTATTGGTTTCTCTTTTTTGCCATAATGAAACCCTAATAACAATACTAATGTCACGAGGATCTCCAGTCCTTCCTGCTGTGAATGTGATGTTTAGATAGCCTGAGTGAACCAAGATGAACGTGTTAAGTTAGCCCATTGTAATTTGTTTTGCAGGTCCTTCTGGAAAGGAATCCACTGACACCCATTTCTGAACATTTGTGCATTAAAATTTTACCAAATCGTTTCAGAAGTGCAGCAAACTTATATGTCTTGTCAATCAAGGTATTAAATGCAATTATTTCAATGCACTCAATTCCAAAGAAAATACAAGCTCCTGGGTTTCTGGTGATGCATCATGCAGAAATGGACGTCAGTGGGCTCCTTTCCAGACCAACTGGTGGAGCAAATTCAAATGTGCAAACAGGTTTGTCTGGGTTCACCCTTGCCAATGTTTAGACTCTTATTTTACAATTGAACAATGGATGTAGACCCTGAGGAATGCCGTTTAATCAAAGCTGAACTGTAGCAAAAATACTGCATTACGTGTTCTTTCACCCTTGCACCATGGGTGACAGTATGGCTTCCTGAGGCATTAGAGCCTTTTATTTAGTATGCCCTTTAATTTCTATGCAACACTGCATCCTGTTTGAAAACAGGAACATAGTAGCCTAGGCTAATAGTAACTTTTGTTTCGTTCTATTATGATAGCACTGTGACAGACAAACCTGTGCCATTGAATTAAACATTGCACTAAACTCAGTAGACCACCGACTGAGACTGACTAATCCAGCGTTTAATTCGTTCTAATGTTATTATCCAACTTGTCTCAAATGTTTACTAGATAGAGCCTGATCATTACCAAGAGAGTCAAGTTTACGCAATACTATTATAAACTGATAACACATCACCATAACCTTCTGTTATGGTCAAACGCCTTTAAACACTTCTCAGCAGATACTGAGCAGGGTGGTGCGCCTTTAAGAAAACGGAACTAACCCTTTACTCGTGACGTTAGGCTGCCTGGCTGTGCAAGTCTGCGGGCAGGAAGTGCCAGCGAACAACGCAACGATCACGCTCCCCAGTACGGAGACACAGAAAAGGATACGACAACGTGCAACATGACAATAGAAAAACGCATGTGTTGGATTACCTTTTTTCATCCTAGCAAGCTGAAGATCAAAGGAGCCTGACTCCCCAGAAGCCGCAGACGTATTGTCAAGAGACGAGTGTTCCCGGTTTGAGGGCGAACACCAAGAGTGGAGACAACTGTCGAGTACAAGGCTGGGGGACTGTTTGAGGAGCCATGAGAGAATACAAAGTGGTCGTGCTCGGCTCCGGTGGAGTGGGAAAGTCAGCGCTGACTGTCCAGTTTGTTACGGGTTCCTTCATTGAGAAGTACGACCCAACAATCGAGGATTTTTACAGGAAGGAGATAGAAGTGGACTCTTCTCCTTCGGTACTGGAGATCTTGGACACGGCGGGCACGGAACAGTTCGCTTCTATGAGAGACCTCTACATTAAAAACGGCCAAGGATTTATACTGGTCTATAGCTTGGTGAACCAACAGAGTTTCCAAGATATAAAACCAATGAGGGACCAGATTATCCGTGTGAAACGGTACGAGAGAGTGCCCATGATCTTGGTCGGGAATAAGGTGGACTTGGAAAGCGAGAGAGAAGTCTCTTCCGGCGAGGGCAAGGCGCTGGCTGCTGACTGGAATTGCCCGTTCATAGAAACCTCAGCAAAAAACAAGACGTTGGTCGACGAATTGTTTGCCGAAATTGTCAGGCAAATGAACTATACATCCGCACCTCACCGAGACGCTAAGTGTTGTTGCGTCGTGTTGTGAATATTCTGATCGTGAATGCGTAACTACAACACAACTCCCTCAAGAAAACTTTTCTGTTGGAGGGAACAAGCGATACATAGTGTCGGGCGCGTCTGGAAGGGTTACTGTATTGCACAGTCGTAGTCACACAGCATTACTTGTTTACATGAAAAAGTACTTGAATGTTATTCACACTCAATGGAAAGACTTCCATTTTTATATCATGCTTTCTGGCTGCCTATATGAATAATCTCAATCTTGTCCGAACATTGCGATTATTAGGATCAACTTCTGTGATGGAAAGGGTAAAGAATCTGTTTTTACACGATGGGGCGTGCCCACCCCGGGCTCTGATGTCAAAGGTGTGTATTTGAAGATCAGCTAGGACATTTGAGAGCCTTCAATGTGTTCAAGGGGATGTAAGGACTGATTGGACCCCCCGTTGTTGATTGCAAGTGGAATTAGTTGAACACTCACAGTGAGGCGACGAGAAGTTCAACTTCGCTGGCTCTTGAAGAGAGCCATCACAGCACAGTCGCTGGCATTTCATTGTTGTGGAAACGAGTACAAACGCCAAATGTTTCCCAAGATGTCTCTCATGGATCTCTCTGTCCACACACTCCTCTGCGTTAACAATCAGGGTTAACGACTGAATTTAGACTTCGTCACAGACTTTTTTACTTTGTGTTACTTTGGTAACCTGGGCTGATAGTCAAGTGCCTTAAAATATTATTTTTTGAGTGCCAATTCTCAGAATATCTCCAGTGCCCACTGATTGTGACGATCCTCATGTAGGCTATTTGGCTAGACAGCAGGCCTAGCCTTTCTAGATACTTGGAGATGTGTGGTTAGCCAAAGCTGTTATAAAAGGAAACTCATTGGTACTACACTTTTCTGACCATAAACCAAACCACTTGTCTTTTCTCAGTTGACACTTTTTGTAAAGAAAAAAAATGTTTTGAAATGTGTGATGTGAAATTGAAATTCATTGTAATATTTTACCATAGTCCTGTTCTTTGAGTGACTTTTAATGCAAATAGCTTTTTATATGAAAAAAAAAAAAGTGTTTTTAGAATCGTAAGTGATGGGTTGAGCCAGTGTATCCAAGAGAAGACATCGTGTAGTGGTGTCATTTGAAGGTAGCATCTGAAAATGCTAAATTATTTTTAGTGCACCACAGCACACTATTGCTGTCCAGGAATTCTAGGCTTCGCATTGTGATCCAAAGCACATTTTCTACTTGGGCAGTATTTTTCAGTAATGGTTTCTCCCCTTTTTCTGCTGTTTCTAAATCTGACGATGTGACTCATAACCCATGGCTCTGTCACAGTTTCATGGCTCTATGACCAATAAAAAGTGTTCTGAAATAATGTGATTCAGGCTGTCAGCATAACAGTTTTCTCTCTCCTCCTCCTCCTCCTCCTCCTCCTCCTCTTGGAGTACTGTAAAGTTAAGTTGTTTCAAATGAAAAGCCTTCTTTGACACTGCCAATATGCAAAACAGTGGTAAAGGTCAACGTCCACTGCTCTTTGGAGGAAATCATAGATGTTTGTCCCAAAGCAGTTTCCAACCATGTGTACAGTAGAAAGAGAGTTAGCAAACAGAGAGTGTTTCTCTAGTCGACTACACCGGCATGTTTTGTTAATACTGGCATGTATTAGGATCCTGTGACATCACATTGCTGCTCCCCCTTTGGGAGTGAGACCTCTTGGTTTTGATTTAGCATGAGTTTCATTAATGCCTTGTTCCCTCACATTCCATGAAATTCCAAGTCTGACGTCAAATGTTTTTCATATGTGCATGCCAAGGAGGTTCCTGGTCACTGCTCAGTTATTACATGGGGTGTGGCTGGGGATTTTGTAAGCAGGGGTTGTTGGTGTGTGTGTTGTGTGTGTGTGTGTGTGTGTGTGTGGGGGTACTTTTGGTGGTGTATTTAGTGGAACAGTGAGTGGTGAGGCTATTTATTTGTTTTTGCCCATTCTTTGCTCTCTGAGGGGAGTTCCAGTGTAATGCTATCAGGCTAGCGTAGAGATAGCCCAGAGGCCTGGTAGCAAACAGGATGATGGCTGGCTGTCTCTCTGTGGAGGACGGGGAAGGAGAAGGCAGGGCGAGGGGAGGCAAGGCAGGGGTGTGACCTCCCTCTCCCCTCCACATGTTTTCTGAGCAGAGCCACACAGAAGGGGCTTTCAGTTCCAGCACCCCAGCTCCAACCGGCAGCACACAGACTGCACACACACACACACTCATGGCCGGCTGGAAGCCTTCACCGTCTGGACACACAGCCTGATTGCAAGGATGAGGGGGGGGCCTAAGGAAAGGGTTGAAAGAGGTTGTCTGTGTGTGTATTGGTATAAGAGACTTCTATTTTTGTTGATTTTTTAGGCTGAAGGGATTGGCAGCCCTAATCATTAACCCTTCTGCTGAGGCGCTGAATTGCTTGTATTATAGATAAACGGTGGCACTTTACAGGGGGTGATTATTTGACCTATCCACATACTTTCAAACCTATACACCTTACCATTAAGACAGCAACCTGGCTGGCTCATTAATTGTGAGTATTTAACATTTTGAACTTAAATTATTCCATTAACCAATGTTGAGATCTTTGTTTATGGTATGGTAGTATACCTTTGGGACTTTCTGTGTGTGTGTTTGGGAAAGGGAACAAACATAACAAAAGGGAAAGAAATAAGGCGTGGAAAAATTAATCGCCATTTCTCTGTCAGACTGAGAGTATGTCCTGCTGCGCCATGCAACAAACATGGTGTCAGCCTTGAGGGGTTTTCTGGTCATGTGATGAGGTCACATCATGGAGGCACTTCTCCGTGATAAACCTCCTGACCTTTGCTGGCTGACTAATATGCTGTGACATGCCCTAAATCAACAAATGCAACCTTTATTTCCCCTCTCCAACTTTTTCTCCCACCATCATAACATTTCTTTAAAAAAAACAATGCACTCGGACGAGACGCTGAGTGAGCACTTTTCTGCTCCTCGGCCCCTCAGCTTGCCAAGCTTGTTTCAAACTCCGGCAGCCCCCGTGATATCACTTCCTGTGGCCTTCTGGATAGGCACTGTATTCCATAAAGCACTCTGTCTAGGCTAGATATTCCGCTGTATTGTTATATGCAACACGTGTGTGATTCTGATACATTCTGAGGGATTTATGAGGCCACATCACAGTGAGGGCAGAAGTTCCCTCACACAAGCCTTACACATCCAAATAGATACAATGCAAATCACAACAGGATGTGGTCCACTTCTTTTTATGTTCAGGAATGCCTACCTGATATGGATGTAAACATCCCGTAATCATAACCGTGCCAAAAAGTGCTTTGGCCACATAGATAGATAGATACTTTATTGATCCCCAGGGGAAATTCAAGGACATTCACATGCTCATTCCTTTTATTTCCATTTCCAATCTATTGCCAGGAGTGACCAAGCCAAAACAGCGGCATATGGACCTATGTGTCTTAACACCTTGGGCCCTCACTGTTTTTCCCAGAATGCCTCAGTGACTGGGTGGACTCCGGAGCGCTCTCACTTCCGTCACCTTATCTCCTCTTATCTGGTCATCTAGCCTTGGCCTAGATCTGTGTGCTGCAGGCCATCATCTTGTGACTGTTTTGAGAAAACATCATGGGGAGACATCTGATATTTGTTTGTGGAGAAGGCATTCACTTTAAAATTCACCCATAACTATGCATCTTTTTACACCCTGTAGAGATGGCTTACTTTCCTATTAGGCTATTTTTTTGTGCACAGACACCTAGATGACCATTACATGTTACATTTAAAGACTAACCAATTGGTCAAAGACTCAGCAATCAACACAACAAGGTGTCCGTGATTTGCACTTACCATTTGACATCTCTGCATTACACCCATGTGCTTTAACATACTAATGTGCAATGTCCTCAATGCCTGTGTCGCAATAGGCACCGCAGCCACCAGAGGAAGGAAGGGCGTGACAGATAGAGACTTCCTCTTCTCCTTCAACTTCTCCCTCTTTGCTGTAAGCAGTGGTGTGTGTGTTTTGTGTGTGTGTGTGTGTGTGTTTGTGTGACCCCGAAGAACACAGGCGCTTGTCACATGTTGGTCCAATTTCCAGAAATGCCTCTTCTTTTAGAAGAAGCAAGGAGGGTCACAGTTCAAGCAGTTATTGCACATACACACACACACACACATACACATGCAAGTGGTGATTTTGAACACCTCTCAAAACATCTCTGTTATGTGTTTTCTTTTTATTCCATCACTGACATTGTTGTTAAACATTTCCACTCCACTGTTCAGAAACTGCTTAATTAGTCTTTAAATGGACCGAACGGTAGGATCCGTTTGGGACTCGTGGATGTAATCAACTTTTGTTTGACTGACCTTTAGGCTTACTTCACAAGACTACTCAAGTCCCCTCCTTCTCTCCCTCTGTAGACAGGGTTAGAGACAAATATTCCTGCACTTTCTACTTCTGTTTCTCAAAGGAGAGGGAAACGGACTAGGGAGAGATTACAAATATGTGTAAAAAGTCAAAGAAGCTGACTGTGGTGTGTGAGTGAGTGAGAGAGAGAGTGAGAAAGAGAGAGTGAGTGAGAGGGAGAAAGTATCCCAGGCAAAGTGATGCAGAGCACGGCCCCCTTGTGTAATCTCATTTAGGCGAGATGAGCAAGCAGATCATATGACACTAACTCGGTTGCCACGGTTATTTATGTATGTAGGCCTTTACAACACAGACAGGCCTCTGAGCGAGATGACTTATCATGTTCAGGACTGTCCCCCCATTCCCAGGCAGCTGTCAGGCTGTCCATCCCATCAAACACCCTTTTCATTCTGGGCCAGTCTGAAGCAACATTCACCAAACACATATCAGTCACAAACATGATTGCAGTGATAACACAGCCAAGTTCATGCATAGCCTACCATATGGCATACCCTGAAATGAGGGGAGCAGGAAATGATTATAGCATAAATGATAAGGGATAATCCAATGACTGAGTTTGAAAGTAGCAAATAATGATTCTTGAAGGTTGAAGGTGTGACAGAGAGTGTTTGGTTTGGATATATCCCTAATCTCTTCTAACGGTGCAGTTCTGTAGGGAGAGGGCAACAATGAGGTTTTCCATTATTTGTATGGACCCTTATGTATGGAGAGTTCCATTATCAGCATCATAGTTGGCCCCACAAGACTTCCTTTTTAACATTCCATATGTTATCTTAATGTAGAGGAAGTAGATTGGGGCCCAAATAGAACGTTCAAGCATTGTTTTTGTTTTTATTGATGAAAGGGTCTATAGTAGCATGCATCACACATTGGTGCAGGTGTTTTCATGCATCTATTTCACTTGTCAAGGCCGGTGAAATGAGGACAAAAGAAAAGGGCCTGAAACCAAGAGCCACAACGAACCGCAACATCATAATGTATTGCTCTCCTGCCCGCAGAAACAACACAATGGTCTCAAGTTTAGAGGCTGTTTTGTTTCGTTTTGTTTTCCACAACAAAAACTACATTTACTCCACCTTGACATCTCACATGCATCCACCATGCACGCGTACAGCATGTCCATGTGTAGCATGTCAGCCCACAGCGATGGGGCCACACAAATGTCACTCTTCTTTGGCCTGCAACCGCCCTGGGCAGCCTCCACTTCCTTATCACCCATGTCATCATCAAGCCACTTCTTTCTAACCAACTTCCTCTCTGTCTGCATTACTGTGTAAGTAAGCTGTGTTACACATGTGGTACATGGGAGCTTGCTTACAGCAACAACAATAACAACATGTGTGTCAAAGGGAAGGGTTCATCAAAGATGACTGTTGTATTCTATGTTCTTGAGAGTAAACCAGGGCAATAACAGCTGTTGAAGCAATGTGAATACCCTAAGCCAAAGGGATGTCTGGAGAATTAAGTCAAGGGGTGTGATGAACTTTGGTTTGGATCAGTTGAAACCTTTATGTATTTACTGAAACTGAAACAAACAATGTAATAGTTTGTAAATAATTGGATTATCTGCACATGCACAAGGAGGCTTAGAAATGTAGTCAAATTCATCCAACAATCAGAACAAGAGAGTATGTGTGAGAGAAAGCTGCTTCTAAACCTGGACACACTGTTTAACCAGGCACATTAAACCAATTAATAGAAAATTCAACAGTTAGCCAATTATTTGTTAAATGTGTTACCTAAAATGCAATAATGCTATAGAAATCTGAAACACAGTTGTTTTTCACATACTGGGTCAAATCATCTTATAGTTTAAAGGACCGCAGAGACAGGGGACCTTTGTTGACTTCCAGGGTTTCAGAAGCTTTGCAGGGCTATGGGGAAGAAGCAGGGTCTCATGTTGTGAACCCACCCTCCATGTCTTCTCTCTTACTGAGGAAAGAGGAAGTGGACCTACATGCCGTGTATGATACAGACAGACAGTAATCTCACCACCAGCCCTTTATCACCTATTGATATCAACTGTCCTAGTTTCACAGTTGGTAACTACTCCAACCCCTCACTGAACCCTTATTTTAGCACACACATTTCTCACATCTCACTGTATGCACACAGAGGGGCTTTTACATGCATGATCTAATTAACCAATAAAGGTCTTTAACATCATTTCACTGAGAAATGGGTGAGTTATATGATGTGAGATTGATGGGTTGGGTGTTGGGCTTGCTTGGGTGTGGGGGACATCCTTTCCAATAACGCTGCTGTTGCACAGTGACCCAATTGTTACAGCGCTGTCGGGCAGGCGAGGGAGGAAGAGAAGAAAGCGAAGTGATACTACGTGGAGGCACATGATAGACGGTCTGAAGGGCTGGCTGTCTGTTCGGCGGATGTGGCCAGGCAAGCTGCATGGGGAAAAAAACACACACACGTTTGAGAGGAGATTGCCCTGCTTTTAACCATGTTGCATCAGTCAAAGAGTAGCTGTTTACATTGAGACAGCCCTGGAGAATACTTTATTCTAGAGATAAGTACATGAAAATATGTTTTACTTTGATGATGAGATATATAATTTATATATATTTATGTTATTATATGATTATATATCCTTCATTTTTTATTAAAACATTTTTAATCATTAAGTGAAAATATCTACTTTTTTATGCCCAAACCCAGTCTTAAGAATATTTTTAGTAATTTGCTGGAGCACTTTCTTCGTGGAGTTGCCCTGTGGGGTGGCAACAGGAAGGAACACCTCTGAACTTCCTGTCTTTGCCCTTTCACTTTCCACTGTCTTTGCACTTTCACTGTGTTTTTAGTTCCTTTGAATTTCTGTCTTTTCTCTCTCGCTCTCTCTCTCTCTCTCTCTCTCTCTCTCTCTCTCTCTCTCTCTCTCTCTCTCTCTCTCTCTCTCTCTCTCTCTCTCTCTCTGTCTGTGTGGCCTCTTTCCTGGGTGGAGGTGTTCTTGGAGATTCCCTGCCTGTCCTTTTATGATTAAACCCTCATCTCGAATCAAATCACCAATTATCATTGCAAGGCCCGAGGGCAGGTTTGCTTCATCACAGAGATTGAGAACATCTCAAGGATGTGAAAGTAGAATCTGCTCAAGTGTGATTCACAGGGAACACAAGTGTGTGTGTGTGTGTGTGTGTGTGTGTGTGTGTGTGTGTGTGTGTGTGTGTGTGTGTGTGTGTGTGTGTGTGTGTGTGTGTGTGTGTGTGTGTGTGTGTGTGTGTGTTTATATGTGTTTGAATCTTAAGTTTAGGGGTGTTTAGACATGTCTACATGTGTTTTTGTCTCTGTGCAAGTGTGTCCGTGTGTGTGTGTGTGTGTGTGTGTGTGTGTGTGTGTGTGTGTGTGTGTAAATGCATGTGGGTGTCTATGACTGTGTGGGTGCTTACGTGTGTTTACATCTGTGTGTGTCTGAGAGGGGGGCAGGGGGTCACGGCTTCACTTGCGGTTCTGAAATAGCTAGGTCCCTCTCAGGGCAGTGTGTGGGAGGGCTGGCCGCTGACGGCCCCACTCTCTCCCACACTCTCGTCTCACAGACCACCGCCCACAGCTCAGCTGATCTCCACAAAGCACTCGTTGCAGAGAGCGAGCAAGAGAGAGAGAGAGAGAGAAATAGAAAGAGGGGGCTGGATTATTGTGAGGGTATGTGGGCGAAAGAACACCTTGTATGTGTGTTTTGTGTGTGCGTGCCTGCGTGTGTGTTTGTGTGTGTGTGTGTGTATGCATGTATGTGCATGTGCATGTGCATGTGTGTGCCTGCATGTGTGTGAGTGTGCGTGCCTTCGTGCATGTGCGTGTGTATGTGTGTGGATAAAAGGGAGCGTGGGTGAGTGTGTCTTTGCGTACGTTTGCGCATGTGTGTGTCTCTTACCTAAGACTGAACACTGCTGTACTCACACATTCCTATCTAGGTAACAAACATTATGCACCTATTTCTAGAAGCGCTAATTTGATTGATACGGCGACGGTGTGAAGCACTCAAGGCTCCCCTTTTCACACTGCACATACTGTTTGCATCTCTAAACCACACCTGAGGCCAATACACAAAGCTGCAGACATCTGCACCAGTGCTCAACAATGACAGAACAAATACCCTAAACTAGCCATGTTAATAACAATTAAGGAGCTTTGACACAAAGATAACTTTTAAAATGGTTAGCTTCTCTACATAATCAGAGAGTATGTTAATGACTGGTGAGGAGAGGGTCATGTGAGCCATCTACACACTCTGAGATGTGTATTCCTAATTGGATGGACTAGCCTACTAGAACTCGCTCCAACTGATCAGCTGTTAAAGTTAATGTTTATTGAAGTCATTGTGAAGTCGTTTTGGACAAAAGCATCTTCTAAGAACCATAAACAGAACCATGAACATA
The DNA here is from genome assembly GCF_017589495.1 of Alosa alosa. Lineage (NCBI taxonomy): Eukaryota > Metazoa > Chordata > Actinopteri > Clupeiformes > Clupeidae > Alosa > Alosa alosa. Next base: position 25,084,655 of record NC_063189.1, on the reverse strand, counting down.
AAAATATTGAAATACAGACATTTCCCAACCACCATTACACACACCCTCTCATAAAACACCTAGGCTACTCTCACTACACTACAACAGTCTAACACCAGACTGTTATTGGCTCTGTGCACTAGGTAGGTAACTTCTGTTTTTGTCTTATGGTGGGCAAACCTGTTTCTTTTTCGTTGACATAGCCGTCAACAAGCGCCCGAAGATGAGATGAGTGCTTTAGTTGTACCAAAACGTATGTATGAGAGTGTTCTTCTTAAAACCGTGGGGCAACTCTAAGGAGCACTGATGTGTGCCGCTCTGCTCGGTTTCAAGTCGGTATAAAAGCGATTTTAGCTTCCACCTTTTTCCTAAAATGGCATATGTGCACAGTGGCTGCACAAAGTGAGGAGGACTTTTCGGTGCCTGAGCACAGGTTTTGGTACGACTAAAGCTCTCACCTTAAGGTGCTTTTTGACAGCGATGACAACGAACAGGAAAGACAAAAAATGGATGTTCCTCGTTAGCTAGTGCACAGAGCCAATAAACCCCTGCCCAGCATATGGTGGATGGCCTGTTGTTTATAGTCTTGCTAGCACTGTCATCTTTATCTTGTTTTACCACATCCTTTCTTGCAGTGTCACTGTGGTGGGGGAATGACCACCATCTTCACACGGTTCCCATCATCTCTCTCTTTAGCCACAGCCACAGCAGATCAGAACCTCAGACCTGAATTTGTCCCAACACTTCCACGTAGGCCTCTCTCTCTCTCTCTCTCTCTCTCTCTCTCTTCTCCTTTCCTGTCTCCTGTCATATTTTCTTCTTTTGTGTCACTTGAAGATAAGGTGCTCTCAATCATTTAGTCAGTATCTCATTCTCCATGTTAGATAGATAGATAGATAGATAGATAGATAGATAGATAGATACTTTATTGAAATTCAAGGTAAGAACAGGAGGCAAAGTGGGGCAAATGGTTTCTTATTGTAAAGGCAAAATGTACACAAATGATAATGACATTTTAGACAACCTGTCGAAAATGGGAGGTGTAACATAAGAAATCTTAGGTTACATCAGGTTTCTCCTTTAGAGGAAACAGGAGAGGTAAGACAAGAGTATTTTTTTTAGAGCGCAGCTTACTTTCTGCTATATGGAATGCTGACTATTTCTGTTTGGTCACAGTTATATCACTCTTTTATGTTGATCTGACCAGGAAGTCTGTCACAGGTAATTACAAATCACAGTGGCCTACAGGTTAGCACTTCGGACCTGTAACCGGAGGGTTGCTGGTTCGAACCCTGTCCAGTAGGCACGGCTGAAGTCCCCTTGAGCAAGGCACCTAACCCCTCACTGCTCCCCGAGCGCCGCTGTTGATGCAGGCAGCTCACTGCGCCGGGATTAGTGTGTGCTTCACCTTACTGTGTGTACACTGTGTGCTGTGTGTGTTTCACTAATTCACAGATTGGGATAAATGCAGAGACCAAATTTCCCTCATGGGATCTTATACTAAGATTCAGATTTTTTATGTATATAAAAGCCCCTACCAGAGTTTTAAATTTCACAATGTCACCGCCACTCAAATGAATGTGCACTTTTGTGCATGGTGTGTGCTGTCACCATAGCTGTGAATCCCCAGGTCTCCATGATCATCGTGGTTATGTGGTGAAGACCAGCTGGGATTTGGCATAAGGCAGATAGACCACATGCAACAGCACAAAGGTCTCATTTAAGAACTACATTTTATCTATACTGCTTCTCACGAACTGTAACACAATAGGAGTTGTGATGGCAATGAGACTCTCCTTCAAAACAGTGAGCTGAGATTCTGCAACAATCTCAACTCAACCTTGGGGACATAGAACCGCTGATTATGCTTCTTTAGAACTGTAACACAAAAGGAGTTCCATGAACACAGAAGTGTCCTCTAAGAGAAGCTTGTTTTTACTTTTGATTCCTCCTCTGCTCTCTACCACCATTGTTACTCATTTTGAGTGGTAGAGACTAACAGGAAATAAATAAACCAAATGACACACACACACACACACACACACTTTATGCACAAGGAAGGACAGGTTCAGTAGCTGGAGGCATCGTGTCATATGAATATTTTACTGGTCTGGTGCCTGCATGACAGTCAGTTGGAGTTCCTTGTTAAACAGAACAGCAATCCATCCTAAACACAAAGTAGCTCATTATCGGCGAGCCATCACTCTTTATTTTTCTTTCGGTCACAACTTCCTGGCCACAGGGAGGAAGAGCCACACTGTGGAGCTTTCTGGGTGACTGGCTCAGTCCACCACTGTGTGGCTATTCAAAAGCCCTCTATGAGAAAGCACTCTGCCAACAGGATCTGGCCTTGGTCTGATATGGTTCAGACTCAGCCTGTGTGTTGTGGGCACTTTAAGGCCTTTGGCCTGGATACGACACTCAAGTAGATAGGCTGTTGGGATTGATCCGGTGGAGGCTAGAGAAGATTCACATCCCAGGGCATGTCAAAGTGATGTCTTTCTAACCATTGCCATCTTGATCTGGGTGGTTCTTTACACATGTGTGCGAGAGTCAGAGTTCACCCTCTTAATTGAGAGTTTTTCTGTTCTGCTCTCTGTACATGATGTTCTCTTCACTGAAATCACATCCTCTTTGAATTTTACATTTAGGCTGTGGAAAGAATAGCGAGGAAGTAAAGTTCAATGTTTTGTTTTTGCAAGAAAACCAAAGGTGGTATGGCCAGTGGTAGACTGGCATATGCCCTCTGCTGGTGAATCTTGGTACAGCTTGTGTCTTTCTGATTTCCATTGCATTCCACCTATCCCTATGCAGAATGCGCTTCATAACTGACTGGTGCTTTCTGCATGGTCTTTATTGTTTTTCATATCGTTTTTCACTTTTCACTGTGAAAGTCAAAGAGGCATATTGGCACATTGATCAGTAATGAATGATGGATGTCATGGTACAAAGCAATTTCAGTCATGGTAGTACGGCTTAGTTCAGAATTATACAGCCACAGTTAGCACTACTGTTATCCAAACCCTCTGCTGAAAGAGTGGCATGATCACACAGTAAATATTTTGTTCCAGATGTCACACTCGTATTCTATTCATCAATCATGGAGTACAGATAATTGATAACAGTCTGTCACATGGCAATTGGAATGGCTTAGCCAAGTTGCTATGATAACTGAGAACTGCTCAACCTCATATAGGCTAGGATAAAACCTAATGACAATATCTGTATCTGACACGATTTACTTCTGAAATTGTTTTTAATAATTCACCTAAATAACTTATCTAATAATAATATGCATTTTCTTCTGTAAGGCCCTGTTAAAGACCCCGAAAATCAGAATCGGAGGTTTATTTGGTAACACCTTCAATAGATTACAAAACTATTCCTGAAAACATGTGAAAAGATTGTGAACTCTGTGCTGAATTGTGGAGTTGGACCATTAAATAGGACATAAATAACAAAGTTTGTTTAAAAAAAAACTAAAATAGAGCTGAAGCATCCTCGCCACAGCGGTGAAAAGGTTCGGCAGTAGTGTGTGGAATTGTATTGAAAACAATGGAATTTGAAGTAACCGAATGTTTGACAGTGGAGTTGACTCATGAACATGCTAGAACATCTGATCCTTTTATCCCCACAACATGTAAGAACATCTGATCCTTTTGACCATATTATCCCCACAACATGCTAGAACATCTGACCCTTTTAGCCATGTTACTTACACAGGGTAGGTGTTCTTCTGCTATGAAGCCCCAATGTATAAATGGGAAAGGTCCGAGTTCGAGAAAATTGTGGATACCAGTCCTATTTTCATGTTTTTTAACTAATTCAACTTGGCAATGTTTTTATTCATTCAGATATGTCTGGGTGTTTAACAATACGTTTTTCTGTGGTGGGACAAATTTAGAATACATATTTTAGTTAACAGAGACTTAAAATAAAGTGCAGTTGCATTGTAAATGCAAAAAAGAGCAGTAACCTTCACTGAAATATCCTCCAGCACGGGGACTTTATCAGTACAAATAAATTATTAACCCTTTATTCAGCATCACATGGGGATTCAATTTAACACAGTATAGAAGAATAGAATCCAGTTTGATACTGATTCATCGAATCTGAGTGTAGTATTGTAGCTCAGACAGTAGGGTGCACCCTAAGCACTGTGAGCGGAGGAAGCAGCTCAGCTGAGATATGCCTCCTTTAGCATCTGTCACTTAGTGTTTCATCTGGCTAAATGCTGAAAATGACTTTTAGCACTCATCTTACTTACAATCGAGAATGGTGTTGATACTGTCATACTTCCAATACCAGCGGAGTCTCCAATAAATAATGGCTGGTGTGCAAGATCCTCTCAGGGAAATAAACATCTACCTAAAATAAAGGCCGGGAATAAATGTATTTTCTTGTGAGTAGGCCAACCCAAAAAAACAATAGATTTAGATACTAACAATAGTTCTATTTCTTCCTTATGTCAAAAAAATGTGCGCGCACGCACACACACACACACACACACACACACACAGAAGGGTGACTTTACTTGGTTACAACTACTCCGTAGGTCACTGTAAAAGTCATTAACTACTCTGAGTGCTGGTCTGAACATGTATGTGCCTATGTGTGTTGTAGTGTGATCCAATGTGAAAAATAAAATGAAATGGTGTGCACCTCCCTATCTGTTCATCGGCTGCCTGTGTGTGTGTGTGTGTGTGTGTGTGTGTGTGTGTGTGTGTGTGTGTGTGTGTGTGTGTGAGAGAGAGAGAGTCCAACTAGTGACCATGTATTGTTTTTCTCCTCTCTTCCCTCCATTAAAATCCATCTCCTGTGGAAAGGCTCCATGTATCATTGTCAAAGCCGGACTGCAACTGCGGCTATGGCTGTGGCTCACCATGTTTTTTTTCTCAATGGAGGGGGACTCATCTTTGCAGCAGCTTATTTGAATTCCCATCATGCTCCTAGCTCCCCACCGCACATCATCCCACACACACACACACACACACACACACACACACACACACACACACACACACACACACACACACACACACACACACACATATACACCACCCAACCTTCTGACACAGCCCTTGCAGGCGTCTCCTCTAGACTCTCCGATCGGTTAGTTCCCTTATTCCCAGCTCCGTGTGACGTCTCATTCATCTGATGAGGCATGGCTGGGAGCAGGCTGGGAGCAGGCTGGGAGCCCACAGTCGACAGAGCCAGTCACTCCGGCTTCATAACGCATGCAGCCGTATTCATTTTCATATTAATGCGTAGATATATCGTCGTATACTTCTGCTCTCTCGTACATGGATGGCCCGCTGGTCTTCTCAAGACAACATTAGACAAACAAATGCTGAAGGCTGGTCGCACCAGAAGGCAACGCGTCTACAGTTTGTTCTTGGGCTTTGCACGGCTCTCATGGCGGACAGTGTGGCGCATGAGATAGCTCAGAGCTTTTGAAACTAATAGAGGATGAAATGGGGTGTGGGTTATTTGTTTTGACAGGCTGCGTCTTGTACGTTTGTGTGGCTGTTCGGGGCAATTTGTTTGAAGCAGTCGAGAAACATTTCACACACACACACGGTAGACACACCTGCTAAGAAGACCAAACAAATTGTCACAGGAGGAGCAGAGTAGGAAAACACCTGGCGCTGCCACTTAGCTCTGCTGTGGTTTGGGTCAGATGAGATTGTTGACATTAATCAAAGTGCCCACCATTCTATTTGCTCCAGGTCCTCTCTCTCTCTCTCTCTCCTCTTTGAGAGGACGTTATTTGTTAAGTCAAAGTCTCCTCTTTCCTGCCAGCTTAGAAGTATCCAGACTCCAAGACATGCGACATCAAGCGTCTTGAGTCTCTGTGTCGAGACATAGGTATAGCCTCCCTCTGTCTGTCACTGCTGCCCATGGGTCTCAGAAGGAGAGCATAGCAGAGTAGGAAGTTCACATCAACCCTTTGGCTCCACTTTTCCCTCTATTGTATGTGTGTGTGTGTGTGTGTGTGTGTGTGTGTGTTGTGTGTGTGTGTGTGCGTGTGTGTGTGTGTGTGGGGAGTGTCTGAAGATGTTCATTCATATGCATCTCGTGTGGCCAGAGGGGAGAAATGCTACCTGGTGATGGAACGCTGGGCCCGAGTGCTGAGGAATGTGAGTCTATGGGGGAGAGATTTCACAGGGTCATTGTGCACCACAAATCCACCGGAGCCTCGTCTCAGGCTGTTTGCCCACTCCTGCTGACCCAAAACCACAGCGCACTGGCTCTGAGAGAAATGCCACGGTGAGCTCACCAAAAGCCACCACTGTGGCTATCTTCGCTATCTAATTTATCAGTTGTCTAAAAATACAGATGCAATATGTAGCACTTCATTCCTGTGATGGGCTATGTCGGCAACACAGCAACACAGCCTGCAAGCAGGCAGGCTGACACAGATGCTGCTGTCAGTGGAACCTTAGTCAGGGATTTTGAAGTTTTTGGACAGGGAGAGCCACATATGCATGCACACAGCCAGAAGGAGAGAGAGAGAAAAAGAAAGAAAGAAAGAAAGAAAGAAAGAAAGAAAGAAAGAGAGAGAGAGAGCGAAAGAGAGCAAGAACCCTGAGAGGTGCCAGGACGTGTATAAGAATGACAGATGAATGGCAGGATTTGGCATCACATTCCAATCAGGAGCGTTCCAATCCCAAAATCCTCTGGCTGCTGAGATAAAGCTTTCTGGAATCCCACTGTGCTGCCAAGGATGATGGGACAATGGTGGGTGGATGACGGGGACACTTTCTGTATTTGCTGTGTACAGTATATTCCCAGGCAGTTAGGACATCCATGGATCACATAGAGTTCAGCATAGACAGTGAAGCATACACTAGAATTGTGCCCCTGACCGAGGCTGTGTCAAAGGTGGTCATCCCATTAGCCATGCACATGTACAAGGCAGTGTGCAGTGACCTCCCCTTACCCAGACGGAGAGGAGGCCAGAGGGGCGAGAGAGGGCCCCTGCCCCCCCTCCAAGGACAGCAGAAGTCCACCGCTCGGACATGCCCCGCCACGTGGAGGCTGCCTGGGGGACTCAGGCCAGCTTTGTCCAGGGAGCTGAAGCGCAGGGAAGAGTCTGCACTGGTCCTCGGACAGTCCCTCCAAGACACAGTTTCATCACAGACAGGCATGGCCTACAGGTACTCAGCGTTGGGGCTTCGGGGGAGGTAGTGAAGTATTGAAGGTATGGATGGTCAGTTTTCTGCTCATGTCTTAAATTAGTGACTCTACTGCACAGATAAGCCTTAATATGAGATTTTCTTATTGTGTTTTGTGTAATGGGTATGACAGATCTTTGCAATTAATAAGCTATTTGTGTTGAGATTAAAGTTAAGGTACATTGGCTATCATCAGACACAAGGCATTGGCTGTCTTAATTGTGTTTCCATAGTAACTAAAAGTGGCCTCTAGTTTAAGGTGTGTGAAGTAACACTCTCAAACGCCTGCTGTTACTTAAGTCCCAGACAACTCATTCACTAGTGTAGTGTGTGAATGTAAGCCAGCACTATACACTTACTAGCTTTTATTTGTTTTGCCAGTAAGTTCAGAGTGCTATATCTGCAATTTAAGGCTGTGGATGCTGAACTGTTTGTTTTGCGCCATTGGCCTCAGTGAAGTATCTTTTCTCCTCCTTCAGCCTCATGTTCTCAACCACCAACCCCACTCCACCATCACCACCAACCCAGCCTTTCCATCCTTAAGTCATTTTCATTTTCAAGTCAAACAAGATTTTTAGCACATTCTCCTTTAAGAAACAAGAAAGGAACTTCTTTAGGTCTTAGTTTCCTTGATCTCGGCTTATTTTTCACCATGAACTCAGAAATTGGCGTCAAGCTATTCTAGTTTTCTCACTACCTGGAAATCTTTCAAATCAGTTTATGAACAAACTTCAAAGTGTGATATTTTGCGTTTTGCATTGAAATCCATATAACAGGTGGCTGTGTGCTGTGTTAGTCTCCTGTGTGCTGGGAACATGCATAATTAGCCACACACGGTGACAGCGCTTCATTAAATTGCCAGCATGTGTGCATGTGAGCCTGCTGACATGTAATTGTAGCTGATTAGAAGTTATTCTCAATGCACAGCACGAACCACATAATGTTTTAAACCATCGTGAAAGAAAAGCATGCAAATAATGTTCTCCAAATTGTAGGCTGGCAGGCAGGCCTTTTTTTATTGCTGTTGGTGTTGTTTATTTTCTTCCTTGAAGGCGGCATTTGATCTGCGCCCATCATCTCACAGTGTCTCCAAGCTTGCCTGGAGAAACAAATCCAACTCAGTCACACAATCCAGACAGCCCATATCTCCTCCACACACACACTCTCTCTCTTTCCTCCACCCCGGCACCTCATAGGAGTGTGTATCTGTATCATTTATAAAGTAGGGGAACTCATTATGGCAACTGAGCCTTCTTCAGCAGGTGCGGGTGTAAATAGTTGATGGCTGGCGGGCTGCTCATGTTACCGGCCTGTCTGAACACTCTGAGCTGCTGCCGGCTGTCTGGGAGGCTGCCACCACTACACTGCGCCGCCATGATTTTACAAGTACAAACAGATTCATTCATGGGAGCTCAGGGTGACACTCGAGGCAACGTGCTCTCTGTCCTTGCCTACCTCTGCCTCTCAATGTCACTCACACACACATACATACACATACATGCACACACACACACACACACACACACACAAACACAGAGAGTCTCCCTTCTCTCTCTCTCTCTCTCTCTCTCACACACACACACACACACACACACACACACATGTGGGATTATGTGTGTGTCAGACAAACGAACAAAACCGTCTCATTACATTTATCGTGTAATTTGTGTTTTTATAACATATCTAAATAATGCATGTAGAAAAATAACTGGAAGCTAACTAATGCCACCTCCTTTGTGTAAATCCAACTCATGCATTTTTGATGTCGCCGGGGCACACACATAAAATCAGACTTTGTAATGACCCATTAATATCCAGATATCTTTATATGCTGCTGCTGTAGACTGACAGACTGACAGACAGACGCAGGTCACGGGTGCACAGGTGCACTGCATGGGCTATTGGATTCCCTTGTCTTAACTCAAATCGCCATTTCATTAGCGGTACAGCATCCAATTAAATCGCGGGGTCAATAAAACAAATTGGATGGGGATGTTGCTGGATTGGTGCTCAGCGATGTCTCTCTGGTGTATAATTTGCTCGGTCCAACATGTACTGATCAAAGGGAGGCTGGGAGGACAGACGTGTCCCCGGATCCCCTTTAGTCATGTACTCCATCCCCTACACACACACACACACACACACACACACACACACACACACACATACCCCAACCGCACTAGAAACGTTAAAGGCAAATGTCCAGCGGAGACATCAGGGGACACGTCCCTCCTTTGTAGCTAATTGCGCAGAGAGCATTGCCCCCATGATGATGGATGATTAGCACTGTGGATACCAGGCGCAGCAGAGCCCATCTGGACTCCAACATTTACACATTAATCCAAACGCTGCCAAATGGACTTGGCATCCGTGGGCCCAGTCCTCGTCAATTAGGTTAGTTTCAAGTATTCATAAAAAGGGCACATGATTACAGACTCTCGGAAACACTCACAGGAATGATATGAATAGTTAACATCTTCAGAAGAGGCTGTGGTTGAGAGGGTGGTGGGTTGAGAATTTGCAGAGATGGTCCAGAGAGTAATATGATGGAAATATACAGTAATGAGCGGATCATCAGATGAGATCATCTCATTAACTTGTCCAGAAACAATAAAACTATGTAGCACTGGTTGAGGTTGGTCCGTTTAAAGTCATTGCAATGTCAAACCTGAGTTGTAATATATTTTGTAAATGCAAACTTCTAGTCATTTAGGACCATTAGTCTATGCAAAGTATGCAGCTGTAAGGCACATGCACAAATTGAATAGCCCCCTCATAATTTACAAGTTTATGTTGATAAGATAGATAGATAGATAGATAGATAGATAGATAGATAGATAGATAGATACAGCGGGGAAAATAAGTATTACAGTATATAAATTATAAGTATACACGTCAACATTTTTTTTCAGTAAGTATATTTCCAATGAGGCTATTTGCATAGCCTGGGTGCCATTCCGAACTTAGTCCCACCCCACGGGAAGTTCGGTCTGGCATTGCTCCATTGTGGTGGAAGTATGCTAGCCCTAAATCGGGCGGACCAATCAAATCAGGCTTTACGATGATGGACAGGTGAGCAACAGCGCCTGGTCTATCACGTCATCTGTGCACGCTTAGATTAGGCTTATGTTTGAAACAAAAATGCTGTGGCTAGAAGGATACATGGCTTTTAAGACCCCAAATGGAAAATTCATATTATTTAATGAGTTTGTATCACTGAAAACGATTATTTCTGAAAACTTTGGCCAAAGTTGAGATGTGGGAAAACTGGTGGTTTCACTTTCATCAAGGGAAAACAGCACTGTTGCATTGCGACATGTTCCCTCGTTCGTTTGAAATCTTTGATTGACCACCTGTTCGAGGGATTTGCGACAGCCTTTCCCAGCTGTTTAACATGTTTGTAGCATATCACAACAGAATTATTTTTAAAAACGGAGGGGATATAGGAGCAGAAGGATGCCACCTTGGTTGTTTTGTTCTCCTATGGTAATTATGGAAACCAAAGAGATAGCTAAATCTGGAGGAGTGTATCAGAACGTAGAGCAATATCTAGGAAGTATGTATTATGATACAACACAGGTCTATACAGATGCATCTAAAGATTCAGAGGGTAAAAACAGGTATTGCAGCATATATCCCTGATCACAAAATCTCTATTAAAAGAGAACATCAGACCATCTGTCCATATTTGCAGCTGAAATGACAGCTATTATTATTGCATTACAGTGGATAGAAGAAGCTAGGCCCCTAAAGCAGTTATTTGTTCTGATTCAATGTCATCTCTCACATCTATACAAAATGGAGAATCATCATGCCGACAGGATTTATTGAATGAAATTAATAATATCATATTTGCAATCAGTCAACAGGGAATATCAATCCAGTTTGTATGGGTACCTGCTCATAAAGGAGTTGGTGGTAATGAGGAAGCAGACAAGCTGGCAAAAGAGGCAACTAAGGAAGAGGAAGTTCAGTTAAACATTCCTCTCAGCAGATCAGAAGTTAAGGTAATCATCAAACACAAAGTTAACTTAATATGGCAAGCTGAATGGGATAAGGAGAAGAAAGGTAGACATTTATATAATATACAAAAGAATATCCTAAATAACAAACCTATGTACCCAAACAGACAAGAGGAGGTTTGGTTTACAAGGATGAGAATAGGCCATACTGGTTTGAATAATAGCTTACATGTTGTAAATAAACATCCAACTGGAAAATGTGAGTTTTGTGGAATGAGAGAGGATGTAGATCATGTTCTTTTAAAATGCTTAAGATTCTCCAGACAAAGAGAAAAGCTAAAGAGGGAAGTGAACTAGCCAAGAAAGCCTTCTCTTTAGACACCTTATTAGGTGAGCCTAGATCAGGAAACATCACGAGTGCTGTCATCACATTTATCAAAGAAACACAATTAGCAAATAGGATTTAGTTGGTTGTTTTTGTTTTTTTATTTATTTATTTATTTTTTTATTTTTTATGATTTTCCTTGAAATAACATCCAATTGATTGCATCTCAGTCCAGTAGATGGCGGTAATACACTTTGCCTGTAAACTGCCATAAAACCTGACAGAAGAAGAAGAAGAAGAGCAGAAGGATGGTTCTTGTGTTTTCTTCCTACACCTCACGGTAAGCTATTTTGTTGCTCTGATTGGTTAGGTCTATCCAATTGAGTGCAGAGGCATTCCCCCCCTGTATCGGTTGAAACACACCCCATAATTACATCCCAAGGATGTAATTAGCAGTGTGGAGCAGTATCAGACTCATATTCTGACTAGAATTTGAGTATGACAACGTCAGGCTAATTTGCATGAAATTTCTACCAGATATTACAATTAACTTAGATAATCCACCCATATAAAAAAAATCCAAACATTAAAGTCCATAGGTAGAGTTATGTGTAATAAAGTGGAATGACACAGGAAAAAAGTATTGAACACGCCTGCTGAAATTTCTTTAAAAACTTGTGGAAAAGCCTTTATTCGTAATGACAGCTTCAAGGCATTTCCTGTATGACGAAAACTAATAAGTCACAGTATTCTGGTGTGATTTTGGCCCATTCTTTTAAACAGATAGTCCCTTAATATTGAAGATTCCAGTGGTCCCTCTTGTGAATCCTGATCTTTAGTTAACTTCCAAAACTGTTCAATTGGATTGAAGTCAGGGCCTTGATTTCCTTTCTCTGAAACCAATTGAGAGTTTCCTTTGCTGAATGGTTTGGATCATTGTCCTGCTGGAAGGTCTAGCCATGTCTCATCCTCATCATCCTGGTGGATGTAAAGATTCTCCTGGAACAAAATGACTCCATTCATCGTTCCTTCAACTGTATAAAGTATGCTAGTACCATGAGATGACAAACAGCCCACACCATGATGCCACCACCTCCAAACCTCATTTTGGTATGGTATTTTTAGGGTGATGCACAGTGCCATTTCTCCTCCAAATATGGTGTGTAGTATGACATCCGAAAAGTTCAATTTTGCTCTCACCAGACCAGAATACATTCTCTCAGTATTTCATAGGCTTGTCCAAATGTTGTGTAGCAAACTTTCAACGAGGTTTGACATTTTCTTCAGCAATAGAGTCATGCGGGATGACCATGCATAGAGGCCATGGCTGTAGAGTGCATTACCTATGATTTTCTCTGTAACAATTGTACCTGCTGCCTCCAAATCTTCCTGGAGCTTTCTCTGAGTGGTCCTTGGATCTTGGGCTACTCTTCTGACTATCCTTCTGACTTCCTGGTCAGAAATCTTGCAAGGAGATCCTGTGCATGGCCAGTTGTTGATGCAATGATGTTCCTTCCACTTGCAGATAATGGCTCCAATACTGCTTGCTGGATGATTCAGAAGTTTTGAAGTGCATCTGTAACCAGTTCCATTGATATGTTTTGCAACAATAAGGTTGCAAAGGTCTTGGGAGGGCTCTTTGCTTTTTACCCATTATAAAATGTTTCTTGTGTGACACCTTGGTAACAAAAAAACCTTTTTATAGCCCACCAGTATGTACTAACCTAGTTTATATCAATTTGCACAGATAGGAGGGATAATTTCTCTTAAATACTTATAGATTCCAGTTTGTTCCTTGCCATTCCTGGCCTTTGTGTACTGATTTTTCTTAGCGTGTTCAATACTTTTTCTATGTGCCATTCCACGTTTTTACTCATAACTCTACTTTTAGACATTAATGTTTGGATTTTTATATATGTGTGGATGACCTAAATTAATACTAATGTCCGGTGAAAATTTCATGGGAATAGCCTCTCTGGAAGTTTACTTACTGAAAAAAATGTTGACGTGTTCAACACTTATTTTCCCCGCTGTACTTTATTGATCCCCAAGGGGAAATTCAAGAAATATGCTAATATTATATAATAAAAATATGATAATGTGTTAGATAATGATAAAGTTACGCCCGCTCTCTAACCCACAATGCATCAGGGTGCCTTTTAAAGACACCCTAGACACCAGGTGTCCTGACAATCAAATAATCAATTAGAGGTGCAGATGAGCAGGCCAAGCTGACGAGGACGCCTCAAGCTGACGAGGACACCATGTACTCGTCACACCTTAGAAAAATGTGGACAACACGTTTGTTACGAATTTGTTACGCCAAACCCTCCCTTGCATAGCTTAATGTACTTGCATCTATGTAGCTTGCATGTATGAAACAGCCCTTAGCCACTTTGTTGATGACCTTGAATGCCCTTTCATTTGTGAACAGTTTGTTAGCACTTTGGTTGTACATTGCTAATGTCACAGTGCTGAATATTACAGTAACAAGCCTTATAACACAAACTACAGTTTTTTTCAATCGCTAACAAGCGCTTACCCATACTTCAGATACTTTTTCTAAACTCTTAACACAGACTCACACCTGCAAAACACAACTGGCCAAATGGATAATTTTCTTCTCAAAAACACATTTTGTTAAATATACTACTAACACATCTTTCTCTGCACACACTAACTTTACCAAAACACTGGAAATCTGACTCAAAATTAAATTATTCTGTCAAAGAATAACACTTGTTTTCACTTCACAAGGTACATGCAGTCAATCAAAGTACAACAGGTTTCAAAATACTGGCTATTGTTGACATTACAAAAACTGCATCGACTTTTATGTTTCAGTTTTACAGGTATTTGCATGCAATTTTTAAACTAAATGTCTTGGTTGGGTATTTTACAGGTATTTGCATGCAATTTTTACACTAAATGTCATGGTTGGGAACTGTATGTCCACATGTTATGTTCACATTCAAAAGCATTCCAGTAAAAAGCAAATCAGTTTTTTCCCCTTTACTGTTTACTACAGTAGAAATACTGTTTACAGTATGATAGAACAGAAACAGTTTTGCAGTATTGCAATACTTACAGTGAACAAAATATCTATGAAACACACAAGCATTCTGAACAAAAAAACAACAGCAAAAAGCCCAGATAAAAAGGGGGAGCTAAAAAAAGCACAAAATTACTGTATCTAATCTCTGCGATCTTCAGGGTTACAGTAGGCCACATGTTTTCATCAACATCGCATTGATTACATGGTCAATGATAGTGGCACAAATTTCATCACTGACAACAGTTCTTGCAGCCAAATGGAATGCCACCACCACGCATTCTTACACCGTTACCTTGCCCTCGCCTTGGGCCTGCTCTTCTCCCTGGCCCTGCTCCTCTCACTGCTCCTGCACCTCTCACTGCATCTCTTACTGGGCCTGCTCTTCTCCCTGGGCCCCTTGAACTTATTCTTCCTTGTCCAGACATTACAGTGTTTGTCTTTTTCTGTTTCTGTTTCTAAAAACATTACTCCTTAAAGTCCTCATTTTACTGTGTCAGTGTAATAGAAGAAAATAACCCCTGCCACTGAGTCTAAGCCAGACTGGAATCAGCTGTGGTTTGCCCAATTTACCTAACATAAATCAGTTGTGTGTAAATTATTGAATTGTTTGTTTATTATCAGCTGAGATATATTGTTTTTGAACTGATATCATTGCAGAAGCAGAGGTTTTTATACTGTATCTAAGGTTTGGAATATTGTTTTTACTATTGTGGGATGTTGTGTGTTAACATTCGTAAATACTGCAAAAACAATCCATAATTTTGTTGGGAGGTATAGCTTGTCTGTTAAGAAAATGTAAGCATTGTGGAAATGTGTTCACTGACTGCATATCGTGTGCAAACAACATGAAATGTGTGAATGGTATGGCCACAAAAGACCGATGCTGTGCTAATTGTATTTAGAGTTTTGACAATGTGACAACTGGTTGGACAAACGCTTGTTAGCGACTGAAAAAAACTGTAATAAGCTTTGCCAGAGTATATTGATATGTATAATTAGGCCTAATCTCAATTTTATGACAACCTCTACATACATTCCAAATCAACCCAGCGTCCATGCGCAGCCTGGTTAGGTGCAGTTAGATTGCAGGAACAAACTCACAGTTTTTTTCCAATTGCTAAAACACAATTTGCAAACTAAGCTGGTTTTTATCAAAATTCACACACAATTCACAAAACCACACACCAAAACAGCAAAATACCTCATATATCCTGCAAAATTAAGCACTGCAACCAAAACTACATATAGCATTATCAAAATCAAACGTTTGTACCACATGGCACACACTTCATTCATATTACCAGATTTTTGTCTAGCCAACTACACGCTGTTGGGCATAATCAAAAGCACACTCATCTTTAGTATGCTTTGCCATAATACTAAAATAGAAAATTCTTCAGATTGTTCACAAGCACAGAAACATTTGCAGATACACACACATGCTGTTGAAACTTTTTTTTTTTTGTGCAACGTATGCACATAGGCCAATTAGCTCATATAGTGTCATTTTGAATGGCAGTGTTTTGAAATGGCAAACATGTGACTTTATGTCAGACTGTTGTGTCTTATGCAGAGATCCGTGTTCAGTGAATTCAGTGGCATTTTTAATTGCAAAATGTGTGTAAAGCAGAAAATGTGTTTAGCCTTTTGGAGACTTGAGAAGAAGTTTTGCCCTGTCATTTTAGTGTGTTAGAAATTGGAAAAAAAAAACTGTAAATAGCAATAATAAGAACACTACCGCACACTTTTGACTTTACTCTATTTTATTCAGAGCGAACAACGCGTTTTGCATATGAGGAGGTTCGCTCCATATATTAAATACAAAACTAGGCACAAAACAAATGGCCCCTTCTCTGCATATGTACTACTTTTGTTCTAAGAACAGAGAGTGCTATGGCTTTGAAGCCTTCCCTTCATTACATTGCATTTATATCAGAATTACACAGTGATGAAAGCAATCTGAAGCACAACCTTAATGAATATGAAGCATGCAGTTAATATAGCACGTATATGAATAAATATAACAGCCTCTGCAGTTGAAGTCTCACAAAATTGAGCAGCGGCAAGGCACTGAATCATAGCAATGAACATCAGGTTCCCATGTAAAGACCATGTCCCTGGGGCCATTGAACTGTTCAATGCTTCACTATAGGGAAGAGGAGAGATAGACTTCTCTGCATAGTCTGTCTGCCTCTCCACCCTCTCCATGTTTGAGTACTGACTGCCCACTACTGTTTTACTACTGTTTTACTACTGTCCACAGCCTAATGTTTTTACTACTGTTTTACTGCTACACTGTTTTTCATGCAATATTAGCACACATGGCCAATGGCTTCTGCTACAATACTGAATGTCTGTAACCCTATTACCTCAACCTATCCTTGCACTGACATAGTTTTTTTATATTACCTTGTCTACATTATACTTTACTCTCTTATCTGTCCATATTATTTATGCGGGTCTCTAGACCTTATTATTGCACCATTGGACTACTGTTGGACTACTTTTTGCACCTTTACCATGACACTCACTCTCTTGAGCACCTTACCATGCACACTGAACTACATGACTACTGTTGGACTACTTTTTGCACCTTCACCATGACATTAACTCTCTTGAGCACCTTACCATGCACACAGAACTACAGGCCAGTCCAGGCCCTGTCACTGCAAGCGTCTCATGCTTGATCACCCTCAAGCACACTGTGGATTTTTTATTTAATTTATATAGTATATTTAGTATTTAGTTTTGTTAGTTTATCTTGTCTTCTACTGTCCAACGACTATTGTACAGTGGAGTTTTGTTATATGTTTATACTTATATTTACCATTTCTGCTGTAAGTGCATGTTGTGTGTGATGTCTGTATGCTACTGAGACCTTGAATTTCCCCTTGGGGATCAATAATCTATCTATCTATCTATCTATCTATCTATCTATGTCCACACACACACATACTAGAAATTATTAAAAGCAGTCTCTGCTATGCTGGCTGAATAGTAATAGCTTCCTCCTCTTCCTCGTAGGCTAATCCCAAACACTAGGGATTATTTTCCAGGGGCATTTAGGAGCCAATTCGATACGGGGCACATGGGCATGTTAGCACGGATCTGGTGACAGCCCTGTGGGGATTGGGGATTTGGTGGCCTCTCCCCTCTATATCAAATGCGTCATGCCTTCTCATAAAAATCAGTGTTAGTGAAGCATACGAAGCTGCTGTGAGCTAGGATGTGTGAGAGGAGAGGAGAGTGACATCTTCAGTAGTGTCTTTTTGTGTGGTGAAGAAAGGGGATATGGCAAGAGAATAGGAAGAGGAATAAATAGCCGGGCTGATTTGGTTTTGCCTGCTTTTTAACCGCCATTTCTAACAGTCAGTGAGCACATTATGCAGACTTCTCCCTCAAAGGCATTCGCTCTGATAGCTTTCTCTAATGGTCTGGGGAAGGGCTTAGGGCCTTCAGATCAGGAAAAAAAACATGTGGTCTTTTTTTTAGGTCAGGTTTAGAATTTCTCAAAGCAGGACACTCACTCATATAGATAAGAACATTGTTAAAAGATAATATTTGATTGCCCTCAAAGAAGTTCGCCACACATCTTGGGTTGTGTGTCTTTGTATTATGGGTGCGTGTGTGTTTTCAACGGAAGGGCTGGAAATTGATGGAACGTTCTTTGCTTCAGGGGATAGCTGGCCATCTGGGATTTCCCAAAGTGTGACAGGTTTAGATTGACTCATTTGAATGACATACTTTTTGAATGAGACAGGCAGCCATTGGAGAGGTGCTTGTGATTAATAGATCAGAGTTCAGTCGAAGCAGATGACAGACAGGCAACCTGCTTTTCTTTCAGGAACATAGGAACGTGCTGGAAGGACACCAGGAACTTCTTTGGGTTAGGGTCAGCATTGGCCTCCATGTTTGGATGGTGAGTGAATGGTGAAATGATGACTGATGATCCATTGAGTATAAAAGGAATTGCACATCATATAGACATTATTATCATATGTATTTTCTAAGTCTAAGTGACTGTGACATTAAAAGTTAATGTCCCTCCAAGATACAATATACTGTTACTACTAATCTACTAGTCACCTCAGAATAAATGTACCATCCTAAACACATTACGTGACTTATATAAGCAAAAGAAATGCCATGGGTCACCACTTTGTATGACAACCACATCACATGACCATGTTGACAATTGATTCCAAACAATGAACCCATCTGTTCCTTTGATACGAGTGGATGTGTCGTGCATTCATGACTGACAGCACGCACACACAGACAAGTAAACAAAGGCGTTTATTCTGTGGAAAGGCACTTCTTCAGGGAGATATAAATAAGACTGCCTTAGCCGAAGGCTGCGCAACACTCAATGAACCAGATAATCTCACTTCATCACGCCGCATGTATGTGGGGGTGGAGATATGCATGGCTGTCGGAGGACCAGGGCCATCCCAACACAGGAGACGTGCTCAGGCATTGACACAATGGGACTGGGACAAGGCTTGTCAAAAAGGGGCCATTTTGTATTTAATGTTCATTTTTTGCTTCTTTCCCTACTGTCTCTCATTTCCCATCCTTTCCTTTTTTGATTTCTTTCTTATACTGTGAACCTATACATTCTTTTATAAATCAAGGCTTAGGCCATTAGCATTAACTGTTAGTGATTTGACTGTCAGCTCTTTAATTGCGTTCTAAGATCAATGTTCCTATAAAGGGGTATTGAAAGTCAGTGCTCTTGGCTTTTGACAAGTGACCTGCTCTCTCAGTGCCTTCAACTTCAGCCATCAAAAACCAGGCATTCAGACTGACCCGAGACCAGCCCTCATGGTACCAATGTATCCATTAGTGACAGACAGTTGATGGAGAGTGGAGAACTGCGGGATGCTCTGTCTCGAGTGGTCTGGTCTCCCTGTGCTGCGGGATGCTCTGTCTCGAGTGGTCCGGTCTCCCTGTGCTGCGGGATGCTCTGTCTCGAGTGGTCCGGTCTCCCTGTGCTGCGGGATGCTCTGTCTCGAGTGGTCTTGTCTCCCTGTGCTGTGGGATGCTCTGTCTCGAGTGGTCTGGTCTCCCTGTGCGTGGTGGTGGCACGAGCAGGATGAATGGCAGTGGAGGAGCAGCGGATCATGCTTAATGAGGGACATTTAATACCTGTCAAAGCAGCGGAGCTCACACTGAGCTCACACACACACACACACACACACACACACACACACACACGCACACACACACGCTCACACTTACACACACACACACACACACACACACACACACACACACACACACACACACACACAGGAAAGAAGTATTTATTTATTTATTTACCATGATGTGAGGAGCTGGGGCGTGAAAGTTGCTTATAGCTTAAAGGAATTATCCGGAGTAAAATGCACTTTAGATCAATTTACGGATGATTGCGAGTACATACGTTGAGTTGACATCCAAATCATGTCATTCGGATGTGTTTTGAGAAAGTTCGATGTTACCGTTTTTAGTAGTCAAAGCTCGTTAGCGTGGAAGTGAGAAGGGCATATTATTTCGACGCTACAAAACGCTATTTTTATACCTCTTCTACAGTTCCAAACAACATTACACTTACGTGGTAGTGAGTAGAGGGTCCCTAAAGCCAAACCGAAGTATCCCGAGGTCTTTATGTGGTCGGATAGAGAGTCCAGAATGAATTTCATCAAGCCAGTACCTTTCCGGAAATGTTGCCATCTTTGCTGCCATCTTTGCTGCCATCTTTAGAGGAAAGTCCGTAGGAGTCGATTGCCAAGTGTGCTCTGGAAATTCACAATTTAAATTAGTCGCCGTTTAAAAAAAAAAAACAATGTTAGCAATGTTACACACACACACACACAAAATCATTCACAACTCTTAAAACAAAAACAAAAAACACATTAATGGAGATTAAAGGCAGTCAAGAAGAGAAAGATATTTCAATCTGTCATTCTCAGCCTTACCACACACACACACACACACACACACACACACACACACACACACACACACACACACACACACACACACTCACAGTGATGCAGATTCTTCTTTTCCTTTCTAAGCTGCTGGTTATCTGCAGTTAACTGCAGTTATCTGAGTCAGTCTGCAACCTCTCTCTCTCTCTCTCTTTCTCTCTCTCTCCCTGTCATTCTTTTTACATTCTCTCTCCCTCCCTCCCTCCCTCCCTCCTCCCTTTTTCACTCCCTCTCCTTCAAACAATCATTCTCTCCAGCACACTCTTTCACTTGCCACGCTAGTATCCTGCACCGCTCTCTCTCTCTCTCTCTCTCTCTCTCTCTCTCTCTCTCTCTCTCTCACTCACTCTTCCGCTCTCTGCTTCTCTTCTCTTCCCTGCTTGTTTGCCTTATTTCCCCCTGCGGTTCCAGGCGTTGGGTCCGTTGTTAGTGGTAGTGGTGTTGGAAAAGGGGGGGTTGGGATCAGGATCATGCATCCTCTTGTCCTGCTCTCCTCTCTGCCTGTCTCTTCTCATTTGGAACTAGCGACATCAAAAGCAGAGCCCTGCATGGGTAGCCACATCAGTCGGGCAACCACGGCCACAACACAAGCTGTTCCTTCTGTTCTCCGCTGCCCTGGACTGAGCGCTGAAGACTCCCCGGCACAGGAATAGCTTTGGTGAGGACGCTCTCTCCAACGGCAGCAATCCCCACAGAGGACAACGCGCACTTTGCTCTGTCCTTTCTGGGGGACACGTCTGGGTGGCGGGACACCTGCTCGTGGCTTTTACCTCTGTCCGTGCCTGAAGTTTCGGGATTAAGAGTCACCCTGAGAGAGTGGAAGAGAGTCACCTTTTGCTCTCCCAGAGCCGAGTGAGTTTGGGTTTTATTTTGTTACGCTACCTGTCTCACAACACAAGTGTGGCATTTGGGCTTGCAGTGCAGTGCGTGGGCTCCCGCATCACCCTTTTGACGAGAGATCTCTGCCGCAGCTGCGCACCGGCGAAACGAGGAAAGACCCCCACCGCCGCCGTCCCCCTTGCTCCTAGAGCCACAGCAGGGCTACCCTGCAAGGGGTAAGAGAGCGGAGGGGTAGAGAGCGGGAAAGGAGGAAGAAGAGGAGGAGGAGGAAGACGAGTGCAGAGACACAGGGAGAGGAAGAGAGAGGAACACGTGAAGAATTGGGGCAGAATAACAGAGAGAAAAAAGCCCACATCAGCATCCTGCTGCAGAGATCAGAGGCACAGAACAGGAGGCTGTGCCAGCGCTAGAGACCGGAGAGAGAACGAGAACGACACACTCCAAAAAAAGACTAAGTGAGAGACAGAGAAAGACTCAAATTCAGGAAGAGAGAGCCATTGAGAGAGGAGGATAGAGAAACACTGAGGAAGAGAAAGCGACCAGGAGACTCCCACTCTCCTCACTCCCTTTTCCTGCTCAGAGCCAGACACCAAGTGCCCAAGAATAAGGAGGAGGAGAAGAAAAAGACGAAGAGTCACCTTCAACCTGCACTCCTTTCTTTCTCTCTCTCTCTCTCTCTCCCTCCACTCACACAGGTCTTTCCCCTCTGCGCGTCACCCTCTAACTCCAGTCACTGCAGAACAGCAGCAACAGCGGTAGCAGCAGCAACCCTGCAGTGAGGAGTCTCTCCTCACTCTCCACCACTCTCTCTTTTTCTCTCTCTCTATCCTCACAGAAGCTAACCGTGGCGGGCATGCAGGTGTCCTTTGCCTGCACCGACCATGGCCTCAAGGCGCCCCGCAATGGGGATGGCCACAGCAAGCAGAACGCCACCAGCCCCAACACCGGCACCAGCAAGGCCCGTGCACGCTTCCGCACCGTGGCACTCATCGCCCGCAGCTTCGGCTCCTTCTCCCACCGCCACCCCATCTCGCTCAAGGAGTCCACGGGCAAGCTGACAGGCATGAAATACCGGTATGTCAACCAACCAGTGGGCAGAGGCAAACTCTATACTCAGTGAAAATGAAAAATCAGAGCAGTTGAGAGCAGAGCAGTGATTTTAGTTCTGCAAACTTGGTGTGGGATTTCAGGGATTGTAGTTATGTTATCACTGATGGGAACTGGAATTCTGTCATGTTTTATTCTTAGTGGGAAAAGAATGGCAGAGCAGGGAATGTGCTTTTTGTCTCACAAATTTGATTTGTCATTTTTGGAATTGATTTTAGTTATGTTGTTACTGTAATTGATAATGGTTAATGGTAATAGTTAGGTTGGGTTTTGTGTTTGTGTGACTGTTAGATGGAGCTTATTGTGGGGACTTGACCACATACTGTAATGGATCTGTGTGGTTTGGAGTCTTTGGGACTTTTCTGTGTCTACCTGCACAGTACTTTTGCATGTGTGTGGTCTGCAATGTGAAGTTTGGGGCTTTTTGGGCTATTTTTTTTACTGACGTCATGTGCTGTCTAAAAACTGTATTGCAGCTTGGTTTCAATTGGTTAGCAGGGTGTCCCTTGCCAGAGATTAATGGCATATTACAGAAACACCAATAACATTCATTCAATTCATTTAAATGAAGGTGGTTAGACAAAACATTGAGCTAATTTCAGTGATATTTGTTTACTGCATGTTACAACCTATTCATATAAAATGTTATTTATTATAGGCAATAATACAAGCTATTGTCAAGATACACGTTCAGTCTTGAGATTAACTAAAATATTGTCATTGTTGTTTTAATTGGTGGTTAATTTACTTTTTTGTTACCGTGGCCAAACGGCGAGTCATGTTTAGCTTCTATAGGGTCTAGCCACAGCGTGGCGCATGACCTCAGTAACTTACTTCAGTGCGAAAGTTATCCTTATTGTAAGACTGGTAATGGACCAGCTGAAAATAGCATGTGTTGAAAGTAAATGAAGATATGAAAATAGATGAGATGATGATCCGCTTTGGGGGAAAAACTGTGCGTTCTATCGTGGTGGTGGACACGGTAAATTCAACCAGCGGATGCGAGGAGACAAGGTGTGAATGAATAGTTTCCATGTAAGAAATAATTATTTGTATCCAGGCAATCTGTCGACGAGAGGCTATACGTCCACTTAAGTTGATAACACGCAAGCTAGTTTCCATACCAACGTAGAAATTACCAATTTTCTATGCGAGAAAATAGCTGGTAGCAAATAGCAAGTTTGAAGTTGTTTTTCTACCGGTGTCAATTCCACAACATGTCGCAACTATTCTAGCATTAGTATTAAAGGGGCTATGAAAATGGTGTTATCTCTCATTCGTAAGTTCTTGAAAACCCTTGAGTGTGTTAGCATTAGTGGAGAAAGACAGGGTAACTGCCCTTTAGGGTAGGCTACGAAATGCATTTGAGACCTTTTTGGGAGCTGTCTGCCATACACAGTATTTAGAGGACCCCGATAATTCAACACTGATAAATTCAACTGGCCCATTTGTCCTGCTGACTCATAGACAGGTAAGCTACAGTACATTAACATAGCAGGATAGTACATGACTAGTCACCAGATCTAGTCATACACACACAACAGGCAAATTCATTTCAGAGTGAGACAAATAGGTCACTTAAAGATGCAAATGATTCCCCTCCAGTCAAATCAGTGCCAAGTAGGCTACAGTTTGTTCAGTGACTGGCTTTTAAAACATGAATGGCGAATATACAAGGGTTGTTTATCTGTCTGCTTAGTAAAAGGAAAGACAGCCCCCAGGAAAAACTGCGGGACATGTCTTGTGTCAGCCGCAGTGACATTTGCTAAGACTATAATTACACTGACAGGAAGTAGCCCTTGGTTGGAGCAATGGATTTAAGTCTAATAGTGCGCAAGCCTTATAATAGAGGGACCTCTAAAAGTGCACGTGTGTAGGCTGGATTGTCGCAGAGAAGTGCAGAGAAGTAGACTATGCGTATGTGTTGTTTGCGCGCGCGCTTTATGGAGACGTGTATCAATAGAATGCATAGGCAGTAGCCTATTTGTGTGAAGAAATGCAAGTTTATGTATTAATGTCATCAAAAGCATCAGATCAGATTTACCATATGTTATCACACTTGTGTTTTGTTTGTTATTTACTCTTCTAAATAGCTGAATAGCTGAATCAGTCCATATTCAGACTAATTCTGAAAACATTTAAACATCAATGAATTGACTCTGAACACCTGTTGTGATAGCTATGGAATATCATAGTATAGGCTCCTATTTCTGCTGCTATACTATTAATCAAGGAATTTGATACACAGACCAATGTGAGGTCATGAGATATGACTCTCATATGCCACTTGAAAAGTCTTACTGGGGAAATTGAGAAAAAAATGGCCTTACTTGCTCAAGGTCCCCCAGCATCTTTCAGCAGCACCAAACACACACACACACACACACACACACACACACACATACATACATACACATACACACTCCTCTCTGCTGCACCCTACCCCCTCCCCCTTAAAGTGTAACAGATGAGCACCATACGCTTTCTCCTACAGCTCCAGAGAGTGATGAACAGAATGGATCTTTGTATGTACTGTATGCATCGTCCTTTATCTCTGTTCTTGCCAAGCATGAAATCAGCGAGCATGAAACAGTGCCAGGAAATCTCTCTCCCCATCGTTCTCTGCTCTTATCTTTGGATGGCTACCAGGCTACTTCACGTTTATAATCAGTGGAACGATCACTTGATTTTAAAGGGAAGGAGGGTCTAAAGCTTAAGTCTTAGTTTTAAGGAGCCTTTGATGTCCTTAACGGGATGAAAACAAGCCTATTACCTCTGGGCTCTTTCTCTCTCTCTCTCCATCTTTCTCTCACTTATTCTCTCTCTGCATCTTCATGTGTGTGAGTTTTTGTGTATGTGTGTATGTGTGTATGTGTGCCTATGTACTGTATGTGTGTGTGTGTGTGTGAGAGAGAGAGAGAGAGAGAGAGGATGAGGGATATGTGTGTTTGTGTGTTTGATTGACAGGCAATTCGCCATACTTCATTTTTTTCTTGACTGAACATTTGTACAGGCAATTCTTCATTCTGTGGGAATGAAAGCCAGGTGATTGGTGGGACTCGCTGGCTGCTGTAAGTTCTGGCACCATCAGCTGTTCTCGCCTCCCGTACCCAACTGCAGGCAACACAGCAAAAGCCGGAGCAGCAGGTGGATGGTGTGCAGGTCAGCTGCAGGTGTGTCATGTGATGGAGACGTTCAGAGCTTCTTGAGTGATCACGCTGACTCTAAAATAAAAACCGAAAATAGCTGCCTCATGAATGCCAGTGGAATGTTGATAGAATGATATGTGGTTCATCACAGTGCTGTGGCTCTCTTTGTTTTTCACTCTCTATTTATCTCTGTCTCTTTTGCATGATGTCTCTCTGCAATGTCTTCCAATATTTCTCTCTCTCTCTCTCTCTCTTTCTCACTCTCTCGCTCTCTTTCCCAAGCATATCTGGTCCTTAAATGGCACTAGTCCACCGGTCCCTGTCCAGAGTCCATCATTATTTGGCAACTGTCCTCCTCTTCGTCGACTTCTGTGGCCCTCTCTTCCTGCTCTGTGTGTAGATAGCCTGCTGTAGCTCGGGCTCTGGCTGAGGGTCCAATCCTGGCTCTGGCTCTGTGGTGCTGTGTGTTTGGTGTCTTTGTGTCTGGAGTGTTTGTGGAGTGTTCTGCCCGCCTGACTGCCCAATGGTGCAGTGCAGATGGGCAGCCTCCCGGGCCTTCTGCTGTCTACTTGCACAGTGGCCTATCATAAGCCAACAGGCATCGATGCTTAAGAGAGTAAGAGAGAGAGTGTGTGTGCATGTGTGTGTGTGTGTGTGTGTGTGTGTGTGTGTGTGTGTGTGTGTGAGAGAGAGAGAGAAAGAGAGAGAGACAGAGAGAGAGAAAGAGAGAGTATTTGCAAATGTGTGTGTATGTGTGTTTGTATAGGAGGATCTGTGCAAGTATCACAACTGCATGAATAATGTGTATGATTGTGTGTGTGTGTGTGTGTGTGTGTGTCTGTATCTCTGCGTTGGAATTAGACCTGTGTGTTTTATTTTTGTGTGTGCACCATGATGTGTGTGTTTTCTTTCTTTTTTGCTCTCTAACACTCAAAGCAGATGGCCTCACTGTTAAGAGTATAAGAGGGTGGTTGCATTTTTGCATGCAAATGTGTCATTGGAAGTAATGAAATAACACACATCTCCTCAACACTAAAAACACAATATAAGATATTTTGTTTCATTTGATTTCCAGTGGATGAGTCCCAGTGTGTCACTGGGTTTGTGGTCTTAATTAGTCCTCTAAAAAAAGACTAATGCCCTTGGCCTCTCCTTGGGCACGTTCTAAATCATGTGCAGCTTGTGCAGACCTCTCACAGCTGGCCCTCTATCCCTCATGCCAACAGAACAGCTGACCACAGGCCGAGTCAGGCCCAGATCTGGCCCTGGTCTGGCATGGCAGTCCGTGCCATAAGCCTAACTAGCCTAAAGCATTAACAACCTACCCTTGAGCAGTTTCACCTTTGTCTAATCCCAATCTCACGGCTCTAATTCATATCGTCAAATCTCAAAGCTCACACTTTTCTCTCACCTGCAGACACACAGACATGCATATACAGGCACACACACAGGCATGCACACACAGACATGCACACACAGACAGACTGACACACACCCACAGTGTCCTCCGTGTTTTCCAGATTGAGCTATTATGTTTATCTGGGACTGGTAGATGATTTATGGGATGTCTACAGCTTTTGAGGTTGCTTGCTGTAAAAGGAGTTTGTCCTTGCCACTCACTTTGTGCTTGTTCGTTGGTTCAGTTGCTTGACTCTGTAAAGTGCTTTTAGACCATATCTACAGTTAATGGTGCAATTTACTGTAAATTAATGAAATTGAATAATAAAACAGAAAATTGACTTGAACAGACCTCGGATCCAGGATTGCTGAATGAACTGCAGGGTAGCCTCCTGTTACAGTGAGATTGAAGATGCTATGAAGCGTATCATGTCATTTGGAAATGCCTCGGTAGGCTGTGATTCGAGTCCCCAAATGGATGATTCACAATGCATCTCAGTAAGTGTCGGGAATTTTACAAATTCCTCCCATAACAGCCTGCAGGTAGTGGCGACGCATTCTGCTTGCATTTGCTTTTTAGCCCTCAGCCAGCTGTGAATCATTCTAAGCCTGGATGTTTGCCTTAAATGTGTTGATGGCCCTGGGAGGGGGTGTGCACATATGAATGTGTACATGTGTCTGTGTGCTGTGCACTTGTCTTTGCTCACATGTGTTTGTGTGTGTGTGTGTGTGTGTGTGTGTGTGTGTGTGTGTGCCTGAGTCTGTGTAATTTGTCCTATGCGTGAGCGTCTGTGTACCCATCCCGCATGCTGCTCATGAGAAACAGATGAAATGTGCTGAACACCATTTGTTCCCTCTCTTCCCAAAGGCTCTCTCGTCATCACACACACATACATGGACACACAAGGAAACAAACACACACATAATACACAATCACACACAGACCAAACCCCCAGACTATGGAATCAAAACACCGCCATAAATATTTTGTGCCCGTGAAAAGATATTCACATGTGTAATAGAGTTTTGCAGCTGTATAAAATAATTTGTGCTTGTGCACGGAAACTTTGTACTTGTAGAAATATTTTGTGCATGTGCGAAAAAACATTGTCTTCGAAGGTATGATTTACACTTGTAGAACCGTTTTGTAGCTGTGGAATTAATTTGTCTGTGTGCAAAAATAAGGCCTACCTGCAGAAATATTTTGTGCACATGTGAAAAACATTTGTCCACTGGGCTTTAGTTTGAACGTGTGTGGAACAGCTTTATAGCTACAGGCAGTAAAGGAACTAATGTCTTTGCACATACAATTAGGCAGAAATTGGGAGAAGTGCGACATATATCGTTTGTGTGCAAACTGGATCTACAAAGCTACAAAACGTTTTTACAGACACGAATTTTGGTGTTTTGTTGTCTTTTCTGAAGTGCCAATCAACAAATTTTGGCACGGTCTTGACAGCGTTTCTGAAGAGCCAATCAGCACATTGCATCGCCTACTGACTTGCCAATCAGAGGACGTCCTGCGTCACATCTCCGTTTCCGTGCACAAGCACAAATTGCTTTATACAGCTGTAAAACTCTATTAAACGTGAATATCTTTTCATCTTTTCTATATGGCGTAGTTTTGACTCCATACCAGACAGGCTGTATCACATTAGCACAGGTGAGCATGAGTGAGTTGCTATCCGGCCAGGAGCCAGTCTCTCCCCAGTGCCACTATTGGTTGCCACCTGATTTATTGTTTTAATAAAAGTGCAAGAAGATGTGTGCAGACACACAGCTGATACAGCATGGCCATGGATAGAGTGGGAGGGAGAGAGATAGAGAGAGAGATGTCCTCATTAATAAATCAAGTTGAAACTTTAATGATCTCTTATTGACCATCAGCACAGGGACAGATGCATTTCTATCTGAGCTGGAGGTGTCTCCTGTGCGTCATCACAGTTTGGCTGCCTAGTGCTATTTGTCTGTCTTTTTATTCACAGCAAGAGCCAGTTCCAAGTCTCTGCAATATGACTCATTTACATGAAGGTGTGTGTGTGTGTGTGTGTGTCTGTGTGTGTGTGTGTGTGTGTGTACGCGTTCTCAGTCTCGGTTTGCATTAACATTACATGCCCACTGTGAGGTTGATCACCCGCTATGCAATGCTTGACAGCTCCAGACACTGATCCCTCACATTGCCACAGTCCCTTTGAGTGTCTCCGTGGATCCCAGAGCCCCCATCTCCAACTCCATCCCCATCCTCAGCTCCATCCTCAGGTCCATCCCCAGCTCCAGTGGTCTGGCCTAATTGGTACTCTCTTTCCCATGCTGGGGAGCACGGGATGGGGGGCAGCTGTGCAGACGCCCCTAAGCTGGGCATGTGTCACTTCAAATGAGCAGCTCCGCGACTCGCCGCCTGTTTAATCTGTAAAACGTGTTTGATCTGCAGCGTGCTACAGGACCGCTGCCTTTCTCTCTCTCTCTCTCTCTCTCTCTCTCTCTCTCTCTCTCTCTCTCTCCTTTGTTTCTCTCTCTCTGTCTTTCAGTGTCTGAGTCTTCCTCTCTCTCTGTGACTCTTGCTCAGTGAAGGATGGGGTCTGGGCTTGCTGTCATATTTTCTATCTTTTGAAGATTTAATTGGAGTCATGAGGTGATTGTAAGGACCATGAGGAGTATGCCTAGAAGTATCATTTCACTTTATTTGTGTGGTGTCAACATATGGCTAAGAGTAGCACTGGATGTTTTTCTAGATAGTTAGAAAGCTAGCGCATCTTACAAAGGGATTTTTTTCTTGAAAAGCATTTTTAACAATCTGCACATGTTGAGTAATTTTATGTTATTTAATTTGAGCAAGAACCTCCTGTGTACTTATATGAATATGAGTCAACCTCAGGCTCAAGGGTAATGCAAAGCCTCTGCAGTAGAGCATCTGCAGTAGACTGGTAAATAAGTTAATGATGGTTGCACGGACCTTTAGCATTATGTATGAAGCAATAGTTGATGGTCTTGTCTGAAAACTTGATGGTCTGAGTCTATGGTAATTTCCCGTCCGAAGTTATTATACCTGTGCTGCAGAGAAGGGAAGAGGCTATGTAGTAATATAATAGTAATAATAATAATAATAATAATAACTTTGTTATAAGTATCTTTACCACTTGCTTCTTGTCAGTCTTGCATGCATACATGCATCTATACATACATACAGACACAGCACTGCGCCACAGTATTGTGATAGTTCCTGTTTGTCCGCTAAGATCAAGTTGGACCATCCGTACTCTTGGTCTATGCTGCATTAATATACTAATAAATCAGTGCATTGCAAAGCCGTTCATCTGTTTCCGTGATAGATAAGGCTAGTCTGGGTTTGAAAAATGCCTTGTGACCGAGAGAAGACTTATGTTTCATAATTTAGAGGTTGGCTGGACAGTGCAATTAAGATGCTTCTTAATAAATGTGTTGTGGCTTTTTTTCTTTCATGATTCATTGAACAGCATGCATCAGCCTGAGAGGAATCGTGGTTTATTTCATTTTTTTCAATGTGAAGAAAGTGGTGGAGGTTTGTGCTGCAATTCCTAATCTGTGGGAAATTGCTCTGACGGGTCTGCGATGTGCTCCTACTGAATACGGAGAAGAGGCTCTAAATCAATGCCTGTGTTTTGCTCCTTACTTTTCCTCTCCTTTTAAAGGACACAGTGTACCACCCATGTCTGTTTTGATTTGTATCAGTACAAGAAAATACAGTTTGAGGTAGATCTTTGTATATTAGGTGCATTATCCCATCAAATTGTTTTTTTATTTCAAATAGTCTTGTCTTTATCTTGAGGCTTTGAAAAAGGTTGTCTAGCAGGTATGCAAATCTTTTTTGGTCTTTTGGTGACATATATGTTTCAAATAAATGCATAGTTTGTGCTATTGTGTATGAGAATCTCTAAACCCTGAGAGATGTCATAGATTTACCAAACCCTTTCTCTGAATGAATATGTATTCATGAATACTTTATCAGCCATGTTGTCTGTCAGTCTGCTTCGGCTTTAAAGCTTCTCTGTGCTTCCCAAATGAGTTTCAAATCACAAGCAAATTCACAGCCTTCAGTCTCACATTCGCTCGGGTGTTTTCTCTTTTTTTTCTCATAGAAAAGTGGGCACAAAATATTTAATATTTTAAAAAGAACAAACAGCCTATCGTTTCAAAGCCCTATCATTTCCAACAAGAGCAGTATTTGACTTCTCAATATCTGCTCAATGTTTGAAGAGAATCCTTTAAAAGGCCTACTAAACTGCTCTTGAAGCATAAATAGGGCAAACAAGCATCCTGCTTTTCAGTATGTCATTAACCAGGAAGGCTTTAGGCAGAAGTATAAATGGGAAGAACATTGTGAAGTGCTCCAGCAATCACCAAGACACGAAAGGTAGCCACACACTCTTGCATGAGGACCATGTTTGAGATGGGAGTGAAATGAGGAGGCAAGCAGATGAAACAGACAGGTTGTCAGGATAAACAATTCAGCGGAGGACAGAGACACGCGGTGCTCTTAAGCTTTCTTTTCCTTTATGTTCTAAGTGTGCTTGTTCAAACCTTGAGGACAATATCACCCATCCACAGAACTCCAAACCTTTGGTTGCAGTCTTTGATCCTTCTCTTCTGCTGTATATCGTAGAATTACTCTTAACTCTCAACTGTATTCGACCATGTAGGCTACTCTGAAGCATCCCTAGTCTGAATTCACAGAGAACAATGCTTTCGCAGGCAGTAGCCACTTCTGACCTTTGTGGGCATCAAGTCCCTGTAGGATTGCTCTGCACTACCGACAGCAACAGGCCTGTGTGGAGTCTGTTTCTGTATTCAGAGCGTGACAGACTGCACGAAAATAAACTAGGGATCAGGAATAATCCCCCAGTCCTTTCTCACTATTCTCCGCCAGCAGACACTTCATACCCCAGTGGTTTTCTATATCAACCAAACTTTTGTGGAAGAACAAATAAACCTTGTGTGTGGTACGCACCTGAGGACAGGTATTGATTTGGCCAGGCTCTTGTCTTAAAAGATAAGAAGTTGACTATCTCTTCAGTCTCACCAAATATTTCTGAAATTCATATACTGTATGTTGTTCCATGCATAGATACCTTTTGTATATCTTGTAGCAATAACTAGGTGTACAGATGTACCATGCAAAATGTTTAGTTTTGCTAGAGTGTATCGCTCCTAAGTGTGTGTCCTGAAAGGACGCCTTAATGTGTTGTCCACAGGGGCTGTAGTATGGCTCCTTAACCCCCCATGAGTGGAGCAGGAGATGGCTCACAACTCTGCTGAAGTGGGGTGGGGGTCATTAACACATGGGCCTCAGGCCATGGGTGGTGCTTCCACTAATCCCTCTCTCCCTCTCTCTCTCTCTCTCTCTCTCTCTCTCTCTCTCTCTCTCTCTCCTCCCTCTCCTTAGGAATCTGGGGAAGTCAGGCCTGCGTGTATCCTGTTTGGGACTCGGTGAGTGCTCTTCATCACAGATCACGAAGCGTTTAATTGGCACCCCTGCGTGTGAGTGTGTGTGTCTGTGTGTGTGTGTGTGCGTGCATGTGTGCGTGTGTCAAGTCAAGTCAAGTCAAGTTTATTTATATAGCACATTTCATACACAGAGGTCATTCAATGTGCTTTACATAAACAAAACCAAACGATAATAACAAATAAAAGCATAGAAGGGCAATATAGTCAAAGAATAGTTAAAAGGTAAAGATCATAATAAAAAGAAAACATAAAACCCAAGGTAAAATCATTTAAAAATAAAGAATAATTAGTAAGCAAAAACAAAGGCAAAAAAGTAGTAAAAAAAAAGTAATAAAAGACAAAGTAGAATAATTATCGAGGCAGATTCAGAATTTGTAACTCGGCACAGTTAGCAGAAAGCGTCTGAGAACAGTTTGGTCTTAAGTCTAGATTTAAAACTGGCTACAGTTGGGGCCTTTTAATGTCATCCGAAAGTTGGTTCCACAGCTGAGCAGCATAGCAGCTAAAAGCTGCTTCACCATGTTTAGTTCTAACTGTAGGTTTTACTAGCAGGTTTTTCACCTGGGACCTGAGAGGGGGCGAGAAGGTGTGTACTGCTGAAGCATGTCTGACAAGTATTTAGGTCCTGCTCCATTTACTGATTTATAAACAAGCAATAGTGCTTTTAAAGTCAATTCTGTGACTTACTGGAAGCCAGTGCAAGGACTTAGAATTGGAGTAATGTGGTCAGTTCTTTTAGTTTTTTGTTAGAGTCCTAGCTGCTGCATTTTGTATCACCTGAAGCTGTTTAATAGTCTTTTTAGGAAGGCCTGTGAACAGTCCATTGCAGTAATCAACCCTGCTGGAGATAAATGCATGAATGAGTTTTTCTAAGTCATGTTTTGACATCAGCCCTCTGAGTTTGACAATATTTTTGAGGTGGTAAAAGCTGATTTAGTTATGGCTTTCATGTGGCTGTTGAAATTTAGATCACTGTCAATTAATACACCAAGGTTTTTAACAGTATCCTTTGCCTTCAACCCTTTTTGTGTCAAGGGAGAGTGGCAACCCTAAGTCTTTCCTCATTTTACCAAATATAATTACTTCAGTTTTTTCTTTGTTCAGCTGAAGAAAATTTTGAGACATCCAGGTGTTGATTTGTTCTATACACTGACACATAGATTCAAGAGGACCATAGTTGTTTGGTGATAGAGCTAAGTAAATTTGTGTGTCATCTGCATAGCTATGATATGAAATCAAATTATTTTGAATGATTTGTCCAAGTGGGAACATATAGAGGTTGAATAATAGTGGCCCCAAGATCGACCCTGGGGAACACCACAGGTCAAGGGCGTTGGTGTTGAGGTACAGTTTCGATGGCAACAAAGAAGCTCCTTTCTTGTAGATATGATTTTAGCCAGCTGATAACTATGCCTGTAAATCCAACCCAGTGTTCTAGTCTGTGTAGTAAAATATTGTGATCAACAGTGTCAAATGCTGCACTAAGGTCCAGTAGCACTAGGACTGATGTTTTACCTGAATCTGTGTTGAGGTATGTCATTGGAAACTTTAATGAGAGCTGTTTCAGTGCTGTGATTTGCCCGAAAACCAGACTGAAAGTAATCAAAATACCCATTTGATGTTAGGAAGGTGGTTAATTGATTAAAGACTACTTTTTTCAATAATTTTGCCAATAAAAGGTAGATTGGATATGGGCCTGTAATTGCTTAGCATGGAGGCATCCAGGTTATTCTTCTTGAGAAGTGGCTTTACAACAGCTGTTTTCAGTGACTTAGGAAAAGTGCCAGACAGCAATGATACATTTACAATTTGAAGGACATCCACCGCTATGAGGTGAAAAACAGTTTTGAAGAAATTGGTAGGCAGAGTGTCTAAGACACATGTGGAAGGGCTGAGATTCTGTATTTTTTTTTTCAAGTGTGTAAGTAGTCTATCAAGCTGAACTCTGACATCAAGTTTAGTTTCCCTCTGTTTGTTGCTGGAAGTTCAGGTTGTTGAATTTGTAATTGAGCAGATATGTTGAGTCTGATTTTGTCAATTTTACCTTTAAAAAGATGAAAACTCATTGCATTTATTAGTTGAGAGAAGTTCAGAAGCTAATTGTGAGGGGGATTTGTTAACTTATCAACAGTTGAAAATAGAAGAATGAAAGTGTTATTTGAACTTCTATTGATAATGTTAGAAAAGAAAGACTGTCTTGCTTTGCATATTTCAGAGTTTTATGTGCGGGAGCATCTCTTTATGGATTTCATAGTGGATCTGAAGTTTGTATTTACGCCATTTTCTTTCAGTCTTCCTACACTCTCTTTTAGAAGTTTAACTGCTGGATTTTGCCTCCATGGTGCTTTCTGTTTGTCCTTAACTTTCTTGAATTGTAATGGAGCAATGTCATCCATAATGTTTGCCATTTTGCATTAAAGTGATCAAATAAGTCTTCAGAGTCTGACAGTTGACTTGACTTTTAGTGAAAGTGCTTGCTCAAAGAGAGCACTTGTCTGATCATTTATGATTCTCCTTTTACCATCATAGCTGTGTTTTGAGTGTGTGGGGACATAGACACATCAAAGAACACGCAAAAATGATCAGATAAGGCCAGGTCTTTAACAGCTGTAGAGACATCTCGAGACCCTTTGTGATAACAAGGTCCAGGGTATGGCGAAGAGAGTGTTGGCCCCTGTACATGCTGTGTTAGGGAGAAAGTATCGATTAGTGCAATGAATTCCTTGGCATAATTGTTTTCAGGATTATCCACATGCAAGTTTAGATCCCCTGATATAATAAGACAGTCATACTCTATGCAAACAACTGATAGCAGTTCACCTAGCTCTTCAAGAAAAACTTTAGCTGAATGTTTTGGAGGCCTGTAAATTGTCAGTAATAAAATCTGAGGAGAAGACTTAATGCATGCACACAGATATTCAAATGAAGTAAAGTCACCGAATGACGACTGATTGCACTGAAAAGACGTCTTGAAAATTGTGGCTATCCCCCCACCTCTTTTATTTGCTCTGGTAGCACTCAAAAAACTGAAGTTTGGGGGAGCTGATTCGATGAGAGTAGCAGCACTGTTTGCTTGATCTAACCATGTCTCAGTTAAAAGTAAAAAATCAAGATTGTGTGTGCAAATTAGATCATGAATTAAGAATGATTTGTTTGAAAGAGATCTGATATTTAGGAATGCTAGTTTTGTTAGTTTAAGTGTTGGGGAAATATGATCCATGGGGGAAATCTGAGGTTGATGTGGTACGGGTAGGAGATTGGACTGGTTTACCCTATAAGCTTGATGCATTTGTGTTCTATTTCTTGTCAATACAGGAATAGAGAATGTCATGGGCTTACTGGGTCCCGGCATGTTCTCAAAACTACTGTCAGTACCATTTATATTGCAGGGACCCTGAGAATATCATGCAATATAGTCATCATATAATTGTCCCCTGCTGCTGCCATCTGTATTTTCCACTGCACATTCCATGCTATATGCCGGCTGAGAAAATGAACTAAGAGGTTGCTGCTGCTTAAGAGATCCTTCTAAACGGGGAGGGGGAGGGCGAGGGGGTGGAGGTGCCCTTCGCTTCTTTGGTGCTAATGATCTTGGGCTAGTAAAACTCCCCCTTCCTCTCCCAGCGGCTGCGGCGGTCTCTGCTGACAGCCATGAGTGAATGAATCCAGTCAGACCTGGCTGCTTCTCCATTCGAAGCAAAGCAAGCCTCCTGAAGCAGATTAGCACTGCCTGCATCACACACACATCCACCACTAAATGATTAGGCAGAAAAATACAGATAAATAAACATCTAGGCTTGGCCCAGAGTAGCAAGAAAACTGAAGTCAACTCTGACTACAGAAGCTGAGTTAAGAAGTTGCAATTATGCTAATCTGCAATGTGTTTATAATCCTCTCATTAAAGCAGCTCAGTTCATTATGCAGGGCAAAGGGTGGGGGGGGCATCCTGGTCAAGCACTGCATCTGTTTTATCTCAACAGGCTAATAAATGGTCAGTTGTGTTGTTTAACATTGACTCCATGCGGTGGAACAAACTGATGATTATGTCCATCTATTAGAGTCGCCATTAGAGGGATACTATCAGCAAATGGAGATTAGAAGGTCACTGTTAAGTATAAAACTCAGTGAGTCATTAGAGTTGATACACACACACACACACACACACACACACACACACACACACACACACACACACACACACACACACACACACACACACACACACACACACATGTGCACACACATACACACACGCACAGAACTGGGAAAACATTGTAATGAGGAGGTCAGATAAGAGAGGCAGAGGCCAGAGGGGGACACACAGGTGTCAGACGGAGGCTTTAGGGATAATTACGCAAGGTCGGGCACAGTAGAGAGTATTACTGTTCTCTGTCTGCAGTTCTACCACACGGCAGGTTATTAGATGCAGCCTATTTGACCTCTGACTGTGCAGTCTGACCCTGGATCAAATGAGAGCGGAATCCATCTCAGTCTACGCGTTCTGCCTGTGATATAAAATAAGATAAGATAAGATAAGATAAGATAAGATAAGATAAGATAAGATAAGATAAGATAAGATACACCTGCAGGAACTCAGGGGGGAGTAGAGATGGGTTTCCAGGAGGTGGATACGGATGTGGGATGCCACTAGTCGGGGCTGGATTATCTCAGTCAAGTCCTGGAAGCTTTCTTCTTTTTTCTTTGTCAGGTCTAGGCCTTAACTGTCCTAGCATCAGCTGGTAGGGTCCACAGTTGGTCTCGGTCAAGAGAAAAATGTATAAAAAGCTGTTACAGTATGCCATCACTAACTATTATTTCAAAACACACTAGTTAGCATGCTAGTAAGCTTGTAGCAGTGCAACTGGGTTGTTGCCGATCTTTCCTCATATGTTGTTTACAGCTGCAGTAAGCATTGGTATGGGTGAACAACACACATAGCTGTAATTGCATAGCATGAATATCAGTTGGCTTACAATACTGAGAAAAGCACAAGCTAACTAACCTGTTTACATTGGTGCTTGCCTCATGAGGCGGAGAAGCGGCTGGGCTTTGTGTTGCGTGAGCTCGGCTAGTGACACTGCTCGTTTGTGACAAGGACACAGAGGCAGTAGTGGTAACGGAGGTGACACGGCCAAACCAGTCTCAGCACTCCGCCGCCAGCCTGTTAAAGCAGTGACTCACGGTCAGCCGTGGTCCACTCCAGAGCTAAGTGTTTGAGTCATCGGCCCGGACCCAGAGGGGCACTGAGGAGAAAGGGCGGTACAGCACGCAGGGGGCTCTCATTACAGCCTGCGCTCTGCAGTGGACTGATCAGGATGCATACACACTCATACCCACACACACACCCCCATACCCCCACACACACACACACACACACACACACACACACACACAAAACCACACGCATATACGCACATTAATAGCACTTGAATAAGATATTTTCACCAAACAAACCTAACCTCTCTCGCTCTCTTTCTCTCTCTTTCTCTCTCTGTGCCCCTTTGCTCACCCCTCTCTCCCTCCTCCAGGCACGTGGGTCACCTTCGGTGGACAGATCTCTGACGAGGTAAGCACCGTGCCTAATAAATAACACACTGGGAACACAAAAACTCTTTGCCCATCACAAGCCACAGTCTCAGATGCTCCTTTTACTCACTGAGCCAGTCACCAAACACCCTCATGAAAATCGGATGTTTGATCAGTGATAGAACAGTAGCACCTCCGAGTGACATACAGTGTGACAGGTCGTGTGGAGCGTCTAACTAAGTGGTGGAGCAGCATCTACAGTAGAAGGGGGAATACGGATTTTCCACAGGGTGCTACGATTGTGGGGGAAGCCTCTGCTGTCTCCTCAGGTTATGGCAGAGGCCCGTTCCCCTGTCCCTCATCCTCTGGTCCCCTGTCAGTCTCCATCTTGTCTCCCGTTACTCATCGTCCCTTCACTTGTGCGTTTGCTAGTTTGTTTGCCCGCTGTTGGCCGGGGGCTCTCTCTCTCTGCTCGTCACTGTCAGCTCCCATGGTGACAACGCGCCTGTCACTCAGGCCTGACAGGAGGCCTCTCTCTTTCTCTCTCTTTCTGTATTTCTTTCTCTCTCTCTCTGTCTCTCTCTCTCCCTCTCTCTCTCTCTCTCTCTGCAGCCAGGGACCAGGGGATGGGGTTGGGGCGCGTGGGGGAGGTCACAGTGGTAGGCATACTGTCATGAATTGGGTGCCCAAATCCAGCAGAATTGAAGATGGTCACTGACATACACAAGCACCCTGACATACTCAAGACTGACATACACAGGCACCCTGACATACTCAAGACTGACATACACAGGCACACCCACACTTTCTCTCCTTCTCTCTCTCTCTCTCTCCACACGCGCGATGCGACGACGCATGCATGCACGATATAGCACAGAGAAACATGGGTACACTAAAGAGGCCTCTTTCTTCTTTCTCCTCGTCCTCTTCCTCTTACATTTCCCTCTCATCACCACCACCATCATCACCATCATTAGGATCAACTTCTTCCTCTAAATATTTATTTTGTTAATTGTAATAATCCTTGGTAGTCATGGGCTCGTTATTGGTGTGTGTGTGTGTGTGTGTGCGTGTGTGTGTGTGTGTGTTTGCATTGACCAGGTGGCGGAGCAGCTAATGACCATAGCGTATGAGAATGGGGTCAATCTGTTTGACACGGCCGAGGTCTACTCTGGAGGAAAGTGAGTGCCACCCGCGAGCTGACCCCTGAGCATCAGCCTCATCACACTGACCCAACCAGCCACAGGGCACGGGGCACGGACAATCTGATGCCATGAGTGTTGTTGTGAACTGGTGACAGCACTATGCTGCTAATAATAATAATGATAATAATAATAATAACAATAATAGGTAACACTTTACTTGACAGTGTCGACATAAGAGTGACATGACACTGTCATGAACACATGACACTGTCATGACACATGAACCCTAATCCTAACCCTAACTTGTTATGACAAAAACCAAATGTCACTTAATAACAGAAGCGTTATGTCATAAACGTTTATGACTTGTTTATGACACGTTAATGAGAGTGACATGTCACTCTTATGTCGATACTGTCAAGTAAAGTGTAACCCAATAATAATAATAATAATTCATTTTATTTTCTCTGAGATCCAAGTCAATTCGTCAACTGAGAATGATCCGAGTACATTTTGGAGGAAAAAATAATAAAAATTGTAAATCCAATATAATCACCATTCACTGAAAATGATTTCCAAATCATACCAATTACCAAATCATATTGTATATGCAAATCAAATTTGTGGATATGTCAGAAAGACCCTATAAATTCTTATTTGACAAACTTTAGAATTAAACCATAACTTTGTGTGACTTTTTATATCTACCATATGGTTTCTAATCAGGAGCCCCTGTTTCTTTTTCTAAAGCATGTTTCCATTGAGGACAGTACAGTAGCTTTTTCTGTTTGCTTTGCATGACACTGTTCTAGGTAAATCTCAAGGTTAAAGAAACTGTTAAAGTGCAGAGCTCTCCCTCGATATTCTGTCTTACTCCCACACATGAATCTTTTAATGTGTGTTTGTGTGTGTGTGTGTGTGTGTGTGTGTGTGTGTGTGTGTGTTCCTGCACTCCTCCAGAGCTGAAATAATCCTCGGAAACATCATCAAGAAAAAGTGCTGGAGGTACTTCATCTTTGCTTCTTATGTGTGCGTTTGTGAGCTTAGATTGTGAGTCTGGCTGTATTTACTTATTCTGGGATCCATTTTCTTTTTACCGTGTATGTACATCAGTGTGTGTGTGTGTGTGTGTGTGTGTGTGTGTGTGTGTGTGTGTGTGTGTGTGTGTGTGTGTGTGTGTGTGTGTGTGTGTGTGTGTGTGTGTGTGTGTGTGTGTGTGTGCGTGTGTCTGTAAGCTTGTGAGTGTGGGAATATGTTTGTTATGTGCCGCTTCTTTGCTGTTGAAATACTATATTTGCCATGGGAGAAATAGAAGAACTCTCTAAAT
This sequence comes from Alosa alosa, assembly GCF_017589495.1. Lineage (NCBI taxonomy): Eukaryota > Metazoa > Chordata > Actinopteri > Clupeiformes > Clupeidae > Alosa > Alosa alosa. Next base: position 25,044,208 of record NC_063189.1, on the reverse strand, counting down.
GAATGGCGAAGGGCGGATGGCTTTGTTGTGCATAGCTGACCACTGAGTGGGGAACCTGCTGGAGCTAGAGCTCTTGTCTTTTCCATTTAGCCAAATTTCTCGATGGCAACAAGTAGTCCTCTGTGAAGTAGGATGCCCACTGTCAAGAGGTGGATAAAAGAGATGTATGTGTGTGTGTGTGTGTGTGTGTGGGTGTGTGTGTGTGTGTGTGTGTGTGTGTGTGTGTGTGTGTGTGTGTGTGTGAGTGGGTAAAACAAGTTCACAGCCACTGGCGTATGTGTGGAAAGGGCAGAGGAAAGAGGTGTCGTTTTTTTAACTTTTCACTGTTTGCCGTATCCTTGGCAGTAACCATGGTAATCAGTGGGAAATGTTTTTGTCGGTCTGTGTTAATGTCCTTGCCTTTCAGCACTGTGGTGTATGTGTGTGTGTGTGTGTGTGTGTGTTAGCTTGTGGGCGGACTTATGGACCCTCACATATTAATCCACAGCATTTTCAATCAGCTGCTCTTTGGGTTTCCAGGGTTATGTTGAAGCACAGCTTGGCTCATCTCCGCTCCTAGAGATGAGATGCTTGGCAACAGCACAGTTGCCATGCTGAGATGGAAATGAGAGTGTGTGTGTGTGGGGGGGAGAGCTGTTTAAGAGATTTTATTACACTCTTACAATGAAAAACTTTCAAACACTGTAATGAGATGCCTGAGCCAATAGCATAATAGCAGCTTTATTGTTAGATTGGGACATTGTGACACTGTAAGACTCTGCTGGGCAACATAGAGGGAATTTGTCAAAAGAGATTCCTGAATGACTTGTCGTGGAGCTTAAGAACAGGGTGATGGTGTCAATATGGTCAATAAGATCATTAATCAGGTCTGATATTCATGTAAAAGATAATAGAGGTAGATCTACTGTCAAACTCAGCTTTGAGATCAGATCATACATCTTGTGTCTTCAATCGGAGAGTTCTAACAAACATGCATTTGCATTACAGTCTTGAAAACACACACCCACTTATATTCAATGACTAATCTGAGACTGTTATGTTTAGGATGTTTAAAATCATCAAGTTTGCCAAATACACAAAGTAACACTTCCTGTCTGGCTGTTTGTCCTGCAGGAGATCAAGTCTGGTCATCACCACCAAGCTCTACTGGGGAGGAAAGTAAGTGCTTGCTATTCCCTCCTCACTAACATGGACATCACAGCACCCAGCTAGGTGGCGTGTGTGTGTGTGGGGCAGGGGGTGGGGGAGGGAGGGTGGTGGGGTTGTGTTGGTGGGCAGAACTCCGCCGGCACACCGCTCCATCTCACTGGGGTTTGTAATGAGATTACCATCAGGAAGAGCCCTCGGCTGCTGATGGAGCGCTATTAAACCTGGCAGACGCTCCGCTCCCATCCGCAACGTCGGGATTACAAAAGAGAGAGAGAGAGAGAGAGAGAGAGAGAGAGAGAGAGAGAGAGAGAGGGTGATTTACAGCGCAGGACCCACATTACTCTTCAGTACCCAAGCCCAAGCAACAAAATAAAAAGAAAGCAAAAAAAAAAAGATATGGAAAGATGCAGCTGAGCTGTAAATGTGAATTGTATACGCTGCAAACTTTGTACAGCTCCTAATAAATGCCGAGGTGTTGGGTGAATGAAGGATGAGACTGCACAGATTGCAGATAAAAAGCCCAAAAAGACACAGTTGGATGGTATGCTATAATAAATGGTGAATTGCATTCACCATTGATTCTTGAGAACATCTTGTAAAAGCAGAGGGCTGTGGATCCAGATACTGTAGTGGAAGACTTATGTCTGGCCTGGATCTATTTCAGTCACATATGCGTTAAAAAAACCCAACAAAAACATTGTTAACATGCACACACAGTTTGGTCTGGGGAGGTAAATCTCTGCAAGCAAACATGGACACTGGGTTAAGGGTTAGAGATTAAATTGAGCTGTTTGGAATGAGCAAAAGCATGTTATTCTAAATGTACTAAGAGACCACATTTGCCCCTATGGCCGATCGGAATCAGATCTGAGTCAGCTCGAGTTCTCTGAATGTGTTGCAAGCCAGAGCATCTGTTGAGTGACAGCCTGTAGCTAAAGCGAAAAAAAGTTCTGTGTTTACGCAGACAGACAGGGCAGGCAGTGAGGCGGGCTGGTTCAGGACTCTGAGACATACTGCACAGCTCTTTGTAGGCCTGCCTGCAGACGGTCTTGCATCAGCCAGAGTCAGAGACAGCCAGAACACACTCCGTGATCTTGTTATGTTTCTCTTTCTTTTCTCCTTTTCGTGCCCACCTGCAGAGCCGAGACAGAGAGAGGCCTCTCCAGAAAGCACATTGTGGAGGGTAAGTCGTTTGCCTCCATCTATGCTGGGCCTGGTCGCCTGTGCAATTTATCTGTCATCTCTATTCTTTAGCCCATTTGTGTGAATTGTCTTTTTGTTTTGTCCAAGTCCACTTTTGTCTTCAGGGTCGATTTTGTTTGGGGTTGGAGTGGTAATTTCACAGTAGTCTGGTGTTTTATCTGTCTCTGTGAGTGATTCTGTATCCCTGTCTGTATTTGTTTTGTTTTTGTGTTGTACTGGTGCAGAGTTGTTAAGTGGATAGGGTTCCCTTTCATAAGATTTAGAATCAAATTATAAACTTGAGCTTGAGTCATTTGAGCTTTTCAGCCCCACCCCCCACCCGATCCCAAAACACACTTGCAGACACACACACACACACACACACACACACACACACACACACACACACACACACACACACTCACACACACACACACACAGTCCACTCCCGTCCACTGCAACTGCACTTGGCTTAGAGGGAATGTGCATTAACTGTATAAACTGTTTAGCATATATTTATATTACATTACATTTGCAGACATTTATTAAAGTGAAATGTAATGCTGTGTTTGGATTCCCCCTGTTACATCTGAATACTGATGGATGGATTGATAAAGTTGAGCTTATGGTCTCTGAGGCGTATTTGCTACAAGTTTTCAAGTATCATGTTTCATAGCCATCACTGATGATGAGGTCAATCCATTGGTTTGTGAGCCACATATATCAACTATCAAGTTTATCGTTCCATTGGTTAGAAAGCTGTATACATGATTCTAGCGCAGAAAACAGATTTTGAAAGCAATGACACCTTGACAAATTAAATCAGTTCTAATTGCAGCACTTAATGGTTGTATCAGCGATTGCAGGCCCAAAAATGGCCCAAACATAAATGATCACGTTCATCTAATCTTTCCTAACGATCCACTAGCTGCCCACCCCATAAGCAGGCCGTCAAAAAAACGTGTCTCTGTAGACAGCCTAGGCTCTGAGATCTGCGCACTAAAACATTTGCTACCAACAAGTGTTGCCAACCACTCAAAGGCAAAATAAAGTGTGTCAACCAATACAATAGGGAGTAGCGAGCTAGCTCTCAGTTTTGTTCGAACATCAACAGAAGTGACGTTACCATCGCCATCGCTGATCCAACCTTTACAGTTTTTTTCCAATTGCTAAAACACAATTTTTCACCAAACAAGTCAGTGCAACATAGAGCAGATATATTTACATTGGAGTAAACAAAAATATGCTCAAAAAAAACAGTAAACTGAAAAAGAAAATTGCAGAAAAATGTTGTTGTCTTCTTTGGCCATGAACTCCTCTACCAGCTCTCACTCTTCCTCCCCCTCTCATTCTCACCCTCCCTCTTCCTCTCTCTGCAACGTCTTCCATTGTTGTTGTAAAAAGAAGGTGCTTACTTCCTGATTGAAGCGGTAACAATTAACCATTGAGGTGTTTGGCCAGGTGGCACATACTGTATGTTGGTCAATTAGCTCATGTAGTGTCATTTTGAATGGCAGTGTTTTGAAATGGCAAACATGTGACTTTATGTCAGATTGTTGTGTCTTTTGCAGAGAACCGTGTTCACTGCATTTGAAAAGTGCCATTTTGAATTGCAAAATACGTGTAAAGCAGAAAATGTGTTTAGAGTTTTGGAAAAGAGGTTTTGCTCTCTGTGTGTCAGTTTAAATAATTGTGCTTTGCATGTCATTTCAGTGCTGTGATGTACTGAAACTGTAATGCTTGCAAACAAGTGTGTCAATGTTGATATATCCATTCATTTGTAGGGTTTCCGGAAAATGCAGTTGATGGCATTAACATAAATCCCAGTCTGCTTACACTTTGTCTTCCTGTTTTTCTCTGATTTCTGCTCTCATTTAACAGCAGAGTGGTTCTATTCAGCCCCCACAAGCCATCACACATACTGTGCTTGGTTGGTGTGTGTGTGTGTGTGTGTGTTTAGTACTGACTGTTTATAGTTTGTGTGTGATGATTGCATGTATATGTGCATATGATTTTAGTATGTGTGTGTGTTTGTCTGTGTTGTTTGTTTCTGGTGTGTGTGTGTGTGTGTGTGTGTGTGTTGTTTGTTTCGGTGTGTGTGTGTGTGTGTGTGTGTGTGTGTGTGTGTGTGTGTGTGTATGTGTGTGTTTATGCGTGTTGTTTGTTTCTGGTGTATGTGTGCAGCTGTGTGTTTACGTTTCTCTCTCTCTCTCTCTCTTTCTGTGTGTGTGTGTTTGGGGGGGTTGGTTAGGTTCTATCTGAATCATCCAGAGGCAGGAGTGTTCTAGGCAGGCTGTCAGAGATTAAGGTGGTGCCCTTATGGAGGTTATTCAGATTTTACAGCCGTGAGTTAGCAGGATTAGCGCACCACCAGGCCATGAGAGACGGGCTAGGGCTGTTGGAGGTGATGGGACGGGGAGAGTGTGACTCTTCCCCCGGATTAATTAGTCAGTCTGGAGTCGTAAACTGTCTGATCACGCAGCCCGTTGTCTCGGCCGTCTTGATGGCGTCTTGGCAGCTCTGTGATGGCACTGGTCTCTCCCCCTCTCCTCCCCTCGCTCCACCCCAGTCCTCCCTCCCTCCCTCTGAGATACGGTTTCCCTCTCGTCCTTCATCCTCTCTCCCTGCCTCTTCCTCTCCTCTCCCTTCTTGCTTCTCCATCCGTCTCTTCTTCCTTCTCTTCCACCCCCTCGCTCCACCTCTCCATCTCCCTCCCTCCCTCCCTCCTTCCCCCTCGCTCCACCTCTCCGCTGCGGATTTATGAATGGAGGTCTGGCCTGACAGCGTAATTCCCCATTCATCCATGCCGTCATCCATCTCTCCGCTCAGCTCCGCGCCTCTCCTCTCTGGGTTCTCTCTCATCCTCTCCTCTTTTCTCCACCTATCTTTCCCTCCGTTGTTGTGTGCTCCACCCGTGCCCTCTCCTGCCATGTCTCATGAGGTGATTAAGTATTTATAGCCCTCTATTTTCTTCTTTCTCTTTTCTCTCTCTCTCTCTCTCTGAATCTGTCACACTCTCACCCATTCTGTTACTCTCTGCATCTTTCTGTGTGTGTGTGTATGTGTGTGGGTGTTTATTTGTTTGTTTGCCATTTCTCTCTGACACCTGTGCCCCCCCTCCCCCTCTCTCTCTCTCTCTCTCTCTCTCTCTCTCTCTCTGCAGGTCTAAAGGGATCCCTGCAGCGGTTGCAGCTGGAGTATGTGGATGTTGTCTTTGCCAACCGCCCTGATGGCAACACACCCATGGAGGGTACGTGAGTGAGTGAGTGAGTGAGTGACAGTCCGCGGTGCCAACACAGAGCACAGAGACGAGAGGAAGGATGTGCAGGGGGAGAACCGTGTTTGCTTGGGCACAGGAAGGAAGGATGTGCAGGGGGAGAACCGTGTTTGCTTGGGCACAGGAAGGAAGGATGTGCAGGGGGAGAACCGTGTTTGCTTGGGCACAGGAAGGAAGGATGTGCAGGGGGAGAACCGTGTTTGCTTGGGCTTTTCTTCTTCTTTCTCTCCACATCAACCCACTGATTTTCTATTTTTACCTCTCACCCCTTTCTCTCCTCCTCCTGTCCCTTTCTTGCTCACAGTTTCATCTTCGCTGTCACACTTGTGTGCATAGTTCAAGTAAGGCTTACGAGTATTCTTCTCCCCTCTCTCCCTCCATCCCTCTCTCCCTCCATCCCTCTTTCTCTTTAGCCCTCTCTCTCTCTCTGTCTCTCTTTTGAAATGGGATTAGAGTTGGCCTGCAGCAGCAGGCTGGCTGATGTATTTTTGGGTTTTGCTCTCAGTGGATGTGAGGGGCCTGCTGTGTCTCTAAGCCTCTGTCACTCCTCAGCCTCAGACCAGCCCAGAGCAATCCAACGTTGCGGCTGCCTCTTCCTCCTCAGCATTGTCATCATCATCATCTAGGGCTAGGGATAAGTCCCTGTCTGTCACAACTCAACATTGCCACTATACCAGCACATCCCATAGCTCTCTCTGTTAGCTCCAGTGGCTTTATCTAAATGGAGGGCCACTACAGGGAGCTTGCTAAGTCCACTGGCATCAGTGGGGTTTGAGTCTCCTTATAGGTCTCAACCACACAAGCACATCAACCTGTCATGCCTGAACAGTTAACGGTTCAATTCTAAAGTAGCATCACAAGTTCATCATGACCAACCATTGACATAGGGATGGGTTAGATGTCAAGTCAGAAGTGTGGTTAGAAGTGTGGTTAGAAGTGTGGTTAGAAGTGTGTATACTACACAACCATAACCAAAATATCCCTTGTCTAAGGTTGTAGTTTTGATCCTAGTGCTGGATGGTCACTTCAATTACATATACCCCATACCTTTAATATGGTAGATTATGCTCATAAGGACCATACTTAACCTTACTAAAGGTATGTGTTTGATGTCATGGACATTTCCAGAATGTACACTCTTAAAACAAATGTGTTGAAACACAGCACAACACAACTTGCATTGTTTTTAACAGATAGGGACAACACATTTTGTGTGATTTCCTTTTTTTATTTGTTACACAATATGTGTTGAAAATAGCACACCTTGCGGTGTTTTTGTAACACATGTCTGTGTTAACTGACACCAGAGGAGATTAGCTACAAAGTAACCCCTGTGAGAGGTTAGCTTCTCTCTGATAGCCCACCTTCCCTGCTTTAGGTTGCAGGTTCAGTTCCAGTGCTCACCATGACCCCCAATGGTGTGACTTTGTTCAGTGTTTTCAGAGTTTATCTGGGTGAGTGGTTGGAACTATGATTTGAACATCGCTCATGCAAAGTGAACAGGAACAACTGTTTCACCTTGGCCCAAAGGTCATTATTTAGGATGCCATGTGGTTAGGTTTTGTTTTGCCTGCACAAGGTCAAAGCATAGGACATTTCAAACTATTTAGCCAGGCAATTATGCTAACTGCAGAGACACATCGCCATTATCAATTCATGGCGTCTCAGTAACTCTCTCTTTGTAATGCAGACCAAATCATCTGGAGACAATACACCGGGACCGGGGAAGGATGCTTCTGTAATTGCTACATTGTTTTCTTGTGCTGTGAAATGAAGTGTGTGATGGGGCACGCCACATACACACACTCTAAACCTTGTGGAGCCATGCTTAATAATCAGATTTAGATTCCACACGTGGCTCCCACTATCCTCTCCTCCTCCTCCTCCACTGCTTTACAGATGAGAGAAGCTAATAAGAGAGAGGCGTGACTTACAGCAGAGGCCCAAATGGGCCGCGCCGTGCAAGGTTGCCTCCCAAACTGGTCAATAGACGCATTGATTTTTCTTGTTGCTCTTTAAAGTTCAAGTGTGTCATTCTCTGTCCTCAAACTGATGGCCAGGGATGTGTTCTCCTGTTGAAAGAAAGGAAAGAGGGAGAAAGGAGGAAAAGGAAGAAAGCCAGAGAGAGAGACTTGTGAGGCTTTAGGAGTGATGTCATATTGAAAAAGTCATTCTTTATTAATGTCATTTTCTCAAAATACTGAAAAACGCCCACGCATTCCATTACCATGGTCACGGCTGTTCCTCCAGGTTGATTTCACTCCCTTGCCTTTACACACAAACTCAGACAAACAGATGCAGACATACACACACATACAAACAGGCACACATGCACACAAAAAAACACAGAGACATACACAGTAAAGAACAAAATTATACATACCCTTAGCAAATATTGATTTAAAGGGGAACTTGGCAACTATTTCAACGTAATAAACCCGTTTAGAAATCATTTGGATGGTTAAATGACCTGTTCCGGTGAAAATGGTGACTTTTCCCGCTGCCCCTAGCGTCCCTAGGCGGAAAACCAACCTTGCAACATTGAGACTACCGTCCCGGAAAGAGAAGTGAGAAACAAGAAACTCGTTTTAAATCGTGTTTCTTACCCTGTAACATCCACATAGTTCTGCCGAACTTATGCTAACCGTTTTGCTAGCTTGTAAACAAATCCATGTGCTTTATCGTTACCTTTTTCCACAGTTTGAAATAGCATAATGCACAATTTCTTCAGCAGAGGGGGAAATCCTGCCAAGTTTCCCTTTAATGTTGATTTTCCAATATGTTTGTAATGATTGAAAATGACACTGCCACATGGCTAAAGGTTGTAAGACAATGTGGTAGACACATGGAATCAAAAAAAGAAGTGTTTTCATATTTTTTAACATTTTCACTTCATTTTGTACATTATTTAAATTAGGGCCTATACACTATTGCATGCTGCTTTTCAGTCACCAACACATAAGCACAGATACACACACTCTGTTTCACACACACACACACACACACACACACACACACACAAATCCTCACTCATGATATTTGACAGGTTTGTTTCTCTGTTGTGCTGAGCTTTCCACATATCCTTTCATTTTTATGTTACAGTACATCATTTCACATACGTATGGGTATCATAAAATTACACACAAGGCAGGCAGCAATATGGTGAAAATGGGTACCAGGGGCTGTAAATAGTCTCTGGATAGCTGGTACATATCTCAATAAAAGAATACATGCTCACCTTCTCTCTCTCTCTCCCTCTCCCAGTGCAGACATATTACTGTGGCAGCCTGATATTGCCTGGTTTCCACCTCCCACCTGTCCCACCCACACACACACACACACACACACGTGTTCTCTCTCTGCAGTTGTTTGACCCTGACTGCTCTAAATGAGTTTCTAATGAAGGAGGAGAAGGGAACAACAGACCTTATTTTCTCTCGGGCTCCTGATGTAGGGTTATCGTCTCTCCTGAACAAAGGCCTGCCATTTGTGCGCTCCTGCTCATTTCTCCTCCTTTCTTCTGGGTTTCGGAGAACAATGCGCCTCCTCCATATGATGCCCCCGGAGCCCTTCTCTAAGGCACCGTCTCGTTGTGAAGCAGATTGCTGCGTGTGTCTCGACAAGGTGCTCTTGGCTGAGATCTGACTGAGATTATTTTTTAAAGTCGGTTTGATCACATCTGTTAGCCATGGTTTTGCATATTTGTTCACTTATCAAGCGCGATGGAACAGGCCTCTCAATGTTTGGCTTCTCCAGTTGTGTTCCGTACACCCTAATCAAAGAAACTCTTCTGTCTCATCATTCGACTAATTAAATATTTGGTCAAATTAGGGGAACTTAATTACTGAAGCACTTGCCCAAAAGTTGAAATGCTTGGAGGTCTTTCAAATAACTTTGGTTAATCAAATGGGTTGTGTCAATACTATGGGGAGAAAACTCCATCTGTGTCAGCAGGAGGTGTGAGCAATATTGCCCCCTGGTGTCTTCAAATGATAGCAAATGCAAATCACTGATGAAGTTACGCTATACAGCTGCATCCACATCATGGTATTATCCATTTTGTTTGACATAATATAAGCAACTTTCTAGGCCCTGATCTGACCACTTCACTGTTTCTCCACAGAGATTGTGAGAGCCATGACCCATGTGATAAACCAGGGGATGTCCATGTACTGGGGCACCTCAAGGTGGAGTGCCATGGAAATTATGGTGAGCGGTTGGAAGATCAAGGAAATCTCTCTCTTGTACAGCCACTACATACATCCTTACACACAACGTACATTTTTAAATATATTAAAACATTGGCAGCATAAACACATATACTGTTTGAATAGGGTAATAGTGTAACATCTCATTTGAAGAAGTTCGTCTTTTGATAGTGCTTGTCGTAATTACCCAGGACATACGTAGGCAAAGTAGGATTCACAACACATGGCCCCAAGGTGACCTTCACAGTGTACTGTAGAATATGAAATTCCTCTTCAACAGAGAACAACAGGGCAGGAGTAGTACACGGGAGGGGAGAGAATGTGTTCTCATGTGTCATGGCTCCTTATCAGCCTTCATAATGCATCTGATGAAAATGGGAAGTGACAGAATGTTTCACAGCATCTCACAATATATTTCCTTATCTGAAATCAATTACCGGGTGGCATGTTATTCATAACAAAAAATTGGAAATCGGATTTCATTTTACTACATCCAGCTTATACCAAAGTTATACCAAATTCCATTGAAATGTGAAGTACTTAGGTTCATAGAAATGTCAAATTAAAATATGCTGGTAGACAAAACACTGTCTGGAACTCATTTTCTCATGCTTCTCCTCTCCTCTCTTCTCCGTCCTGCTCTGACCCCCAGGAGGCGTACTCAGTAGCAAGGCAGTTCAACCTCATCCCCCCGGTGTGTGAGCAGGCCGAGTATCACTTCTTCCAGAGGGACAAGGTGGAGACGCAGTTACCTGAACTCTACCACAAGATCGGTAAGACTCATTCTTAATAACCCTCTCAGCTCTCCGCTGTCCTGCACAAGAAACTTCAAAGAGAATGTGCCCAGAATAATGCCGATATCAATACTCAATACTTAAAACAATCGACTTTGTTTTGCATGTTTAACTACTCTTGTAGGTGTGGGTGTGGTTTCCTGGTCTCCTCTGGCCTGTGGAATCATCACAGGGAAGTATGAGAATGGGGTTCCCGAATCCTCCCGAGCATCCATGAAAGTAATTGTGCCCAGAGGGCAACACTTACTAGATACAGTGAAGGCCTTTTCACTGAAAGGTCCCTTCAGGTCTTTTAACACCAACTCCCCAAATGCCCATAGCACCATTTTAAATGTCTTTTTTCACCTTCCAGTCATACCAGTGGCTGAAGGAAAAGATCCTGAGTGAGGATGGGAGGAAGCAGCAGGCCAAACTGAAGGAGCTGGGTCACATTGCTGAGAAGCTGAGCTGCACCCTGCCCCAGCTAGCCATCGGTGAGGAGGAGGAGGAGGAGGAGGAGGAGGAGGAGCGCTGGGAAGCATAAGCTGAGACACATTATGATGATACATTTACATCACCTTGCATGGTTGATATCCCAAACCTGTCACTTCCGCCATATCGCACCTGCCTGCATGCGGCTCTGGAAATGACAGTGTGTATCCTCCCACAGCTTGAGTAGAGGCACGGAGTTGTGGGTAGGGAAAACAGATAACAGGTCTCTCTCGAGCATATTGCAGTGCTGGCAAGGGCTGGCAAGAGAACAGTAGCCATCTTCTTCAGTGAGCTATTCCTGATTGTGCTGTAATTGCCGAGTGAAATATAAATATCCTTAAGTGTGTGTTTCTCTACCTTCTTTTTTTCCGTTTGCGCAGCCTGGTGCCTACGCAATGAAGGAGTGAGCTCAGTTCTTCTGGGAACATCCAACCCTGCACAGCTAACAGAAAACCTGGGGGCAATACAGGCAAGCGATTACTCCAGTAGAGCCTAATGCAAATAACTGGAACAAGAATTAACTGTAGTTTGAATCATATCAATGTGAAGACAGATACAGTCAGATCTTGTTCTGTACAAATTACATTGTCAAGTGTCACGTGTCAGTTTTGATTTTACATTTTTTCTACTGTTTGGATTGATATAATGTTATTTTACCTGTGCAGGTCTTGCCAAAGATGACTTCTCAACTAGCCTCTGATATCGACCATATTCTGGGAAACAAACCACACAGCAAGAAGGACTACCAACACCACTCGTAGACACCTCACAGGGTGGCTGAGCAAGCTGTCCTCGGTCTAGATTGTGACTCTTTTCCTCTATGTGTGTGTGTGTGTGTGTGTGTGTGTGTATGTGTATAGGTGCGCTTAAGTGTATATATATGTGTGTGTGTGTGTGTGTGTGTGTGTATGTGTATGTGTGTGCTTAAGTGTATATATATATGTGTGTGTGTGTGTGTGTCTGTCCTGCTGCACTCCGCGTCCAGAACTTCCCCCAGACTGCAGCTGTCTCCAGGAGCAGATCCGGCCGGTCAGGTCAGGGCCGGCACCAGGCGGACTTGGGGCCAGGTCAAGGCCAGATCTGGGCCAGGTCCGGTCCAGACTCAGCTGCTGTCAGTTCTGGTGCTCAGCCGTGATAACCAAGCTCCTCTACAACGCTATGCATGCTTCTGGTAGACCAAACACCCTATCCTCTGAGAACTCAGAACATCCTGTTATTGATAAGTGAACATGTTGCAACATCATAGTCAGGCTTGCCAACTTTCAGGGCTGTTTGGCGTTGGTGTTCAGACAGAGAGGGCCGTCTGAAATCCTAAGCATGAGATTACCAACAGTGGAAAACACTGAGGCATGACAAGGTGTGGCAGCTTTTAAGTATAAGTATATAAGTATATATACTCTTTTGATCCTGTGAGGGAAATTTGGTCTCTGCATTTATCCCAATCCGTGGGAACACACTCAGCACACAGTGAACACACAGTGAGGTGAAGCACACACCAATCCCAACGCAGTGAGATGCCTGCTACAGCGGCACTTGGGGAGCAGTAAGGGGTTAGGTGCTTTGCTCAAGGGCACTTCAGCAATTCCTACTGGTCAGGGTTCAAACCGGCAACCCTCCGGTTACAGGTCCGAAGCCCTAACCAGAAGCCCACGGCTGCCCTTTTGAAATGGCTTGAAAATGTAAACCTCATGCCAAATGCCTGCAAGTTGGGAACTCTGAAAACAGTATCTTATTCTGATGTGCCGTTAACTGTCTGTCATCCATAATAGCCAAAGTAAACCCTTTCTCTGGGACTATTTTCTCTTAAGTAAAAAGCACTCCTTGGCAGCTGTGGATTTTGGAGAAAAATTGATTGACATATTGTCTGTGTTGTTAACAAATAAATGGCAAAAACAAATTCCCTTGCTGTTAAGTGTCAAGTCTTTTCCTAAGACTTTATGCTCTGCACTGTCCTTATGAGAACGGTTCAGTCTGCTGAGAATTACCTGAGAATGGCTATGAAGTCATGCTAGCTTTTCTGCACTTGTGAAGTGGAGCCTAATTGCAAAGCACAAACATGTTTGATCCTGAAGTTCATAGGATCAGATACCTGTGTGCATGTGTTTTGCTTGGAGGCTTTGCCTCCATGCATAAATTGCTATATTGTTTACAATACTGTAAAATTGTAGTATTATGATGACAGTACATAGTGAACTGAACTGTATAATTTGTTTTTAACAATAAAAACAAATTTTCCTGGAGTCCTGTATCATGTATATTCTTTAATTCCCTCTGATCGTATGTTAAATCAGCATTAAGTAAATAACTGAGTATGGTTTCTACAATATGTGCTGGTAAAACAATCTGCAATGGCGACAAACAGAAAAACCTAAGCCTGAGGAAAAGAAGGAAAACTGTTCTTGGAAATACTTTGTAATCAGAATGATGATGTAAATAGTAACCCTCTATCTCTATAGAAACTGAAATTATTTGGTCCAAACATTGCGTTCGCTCCACCCTTAAAGGTTTATGATTGGATGACCACTTCTCTGGATTCAAAAGTCTAGTTTTTGATTGGCTGTCCCATCTAATCTTATTATACTCTAGAATGCCCGCGCGCCAAACACTACAGACCGCGGTTGTATGAAATTTACTGCAATATTGGAGCCAGTGTTTTAACTACATTTGTTTAGTTCTATACAATTTACCTGTACATTTCTAAATGACAAAAACTGGTGATATTAGCGGCGGGTCGTTGTCATTTATCAGTAGGCTAGTAAGCTAACTTAGCTCTCCACTCATTTGTTTGCTATCTTAGACCAGCTAGCCAGCTGGCTTATGTTAACTACATTTACTTGCCCTCTAGCTAAACAAGCTAGTTTGTTACCTGTTCAGTTGAGATTCAACCTGGTATTGTTAACATTAACGCGTACGATACGTCAAGCAAGGTGAGTTGCATGGCAAAATGTAGCCCGTTTTTTTAAACATCTATCTGTGAACCCTCTAACTTTACAGGTTACCAATGTGAGATATCCAGGTTGGCATGGCAAGTTAACGTTAACAAACGTGCTTTGCGATTGTGTTTAATATCCATTTCCAAGAATGGAGACTGGAAACTGAAAACAGTTTTGTATGCGTAGCGATAGCTTGCTAGCAGTTCTAATCTAGTTTAATTGCAACCTGTTTAGAGAGGCGTGTCCTGTTGCCATATGCCACCTTTGTATTCGGATCCGCTGGAAATGTAAACACAAGACGTCGACCTCTAAAGCCGTGTCTGCTCTCTTCTGATTCCTTTAGCAAACAATGTCACTGTCGTGCTCCTCGTCAAAAGACCCTTGGGAAAATGGCAGAGGTGACAGTTTTTGTGTGGCCTCGGGCAGTGATGCTGATAGAGCTTCGGCAGATGATTCCTTTGTCCTTAATAGATCATACCCGTGTGCGCTAAGGCCCGCCGTCAAAAAGAACCTTTCACTGCGATGGTGCGAGGGTTCCACAGGTGAGACCTCTACAGAGAACCGTTACAGATGAAAATGTCCCTTAACAACTGTAACTTGTCATTTGTAACTGAAAAGTGATCCTTCACATTTACATAGTAGTGTTGGCCTAATTCACCTGAAACTCTTATGCACTTTTCTATCCAGGTGATTCCCAGAATGGTCATAGCTCTGTGGCCATGAGAAACCTGCAGATATCCAACTTGCATCGCCCAGATTCTCCACCCAGATATCTTGAGCTGAGCCCAAGCCGGCTGGACGCTACACTGTTGAGGCAGCTGGCCCCTGAGGGCTCGGGGTCAACTGAACACTCTCTGGTGCATAACCCAAACACGGCTGCCTTCACTGTGAATCGCAAAACCACAGAGGTACAAGAAATGTGTTTTATGCAGATTTTTCAAATTGTACAGTACCAGCCCCAAAACTAAAAAGGTCATACTGTTTTAAAAATAAATTGATGTCTATAAAGTTAGTTTGACTAAAGTGTTGTCATTGTGTTCTTGTGTCCTAGATACTAGAAGTGAATGAGCAGGCTTGCAAGCTGCTGGAGATTAACATGAATAACCTGGTTGGCCAGAGACTGTCCAGCATCCTGAGGACTAGACAGAGCCCAGAGGATGCATTGACGGGGGATGTTCTGAATACTGATGGAAATGTGCTCACGATTTCAGGAAAAGTGGTAAGACGTGACCTTGACTGACTTTACAGGTTGCTGCTGCAAGAAATTATAATCACCTCACAGTAACCAAATTGATTGCCTTTGTATATGGCTTTAGAATGGAAGGACATCTATGTGTGGATGTTGTACATGCACATAAAAACTTTTGTTTACAGTCGCGCGTGTGTGTGCGTGTGCGTGCGTGTGTGGCAGGTTGATGCGGTGAGCAAGTCTGGAGCTGAGCTTCCTGTGTCTGTCTGGACCTGCAGGCAGTCTCATGACCCGACCCTCTGCTTGGTTCTGTTGGAGCCAGTGGAGAGAATGTCAGCTCATGTCTCCTTCTTGGAAAATGTAGGCTATTGCAGATTTAGAGTAACAAATATTTGAATATTTTCACATTTCACAGTTTTGTGTAGGCATGTGTTCGCACAGGCAGTGCCAAAATCTACATTTTAGATTCTTCTGACGATGGCTCTTGTCCAAATGTGTGTTGGCAACAAATATATGCTGCAGTGCTTGTTATAATGTTAATTTTCATGCAGACATACAACACAGAAATGTGAAGTGTTTATAAATCATGTTGTACACCATGAAGCTTTAGCAGGACTTATTTTCCAAAACACTGTGACTAAAGATGCACTTTGTCAAAAATCATTTCAAATGTACTCGGTCATTCGCTGAGCTATAGGTGCACTGGACTAGATTGGTAAACTGAATTTGTCAGGGTGCTAAAATGTATAGAGCAAGATATGGTAGATTGGTAAAGCCTACACACAGACCATAACAGCTGGATCTGGAGCCATCCTGGCCGGCTCTGGTCCAGTTCACTAATCTTGGGATCTGCTCTGTCATTACAGGGGAGCATCATCAGCTGTGACCTTGCCTTTGCCCATCTCAGCGGCTACGGGCATACCGAGGAGTTGACAGGGCTGTCAATCATGGAGCTGATGCCATCGCTGCACATCCCCCTCCACTGCCGGCCCCTGCCCAAGGTCAGATCTCATCAGTGCCAGCTAATCAGTCTCTCCATCTTAAGTGGAGAAACAGGCCTACTCCTATTGCACTGAGGGGTGGCTTTTGCCTTCCCTGACAGATAATTGTGCTTATCTCTGTAGTTGCCTGAAAGGGATGAACTCCTTGAAACTCACAAGTCAGCTCAAAAGAAGCTCATGAAATTAATTAATTATCTCAGGGAATACCTTACAGATGCAGTTATCTGATTCATTTCTTACAGGTGCAGACCGTATTGAATTATTTAATGATGTTTACCCTTTCTGCAGATGCACCGTGTGCAGAGACTGAGGGCCAGAGGTCGGGAAGGCACATCTTTGCCTCTCTGTGTGAGACTTAAAGGTGCAGTGGCTTGTGGGAAACCGCTGGAGGTCTCCGTCTCCAATGGGCACCCAGGAAGCCGAGTCGCCACAGGAAGCAGTGATGCCAAACGTGTCTCATACGGCTCAGCAGATCTCTGCTCGTCAGATTCTTCCCCTGAACAACCACAGCTCAGCTCCTCTTTTGCGCTCAATACGGGTAGAGTTAGGCTTCTTCAAGCATTTCAGTAATATCACATGGCCATTGCCTTCTGATAGTCTGCTTAAAGCAGCAGTATTTGCAAATGCCAAATTGCATTTGCCAATATAGCCAAAGATATAGCAGTGTGTGTATAGCTGTTGTGTGGCATAGGGGAGCATTGTGCTGGCTCATCAGTGTTTGCAGTTAAGGTATTGCTAATGATGTTAAATTGGTTATGCTTAGTTATTAAATTAGCTGTACTGCTGTGACTTAAGCCTTTGCACTCTGCCCATCATTCAAATTAGGGTCCTTGAAGTTAATCATTACCATAAAAATGCTCTTTGGCTCTATGTGTGTTGTCTTACTGTAGGAGAGGACTGTGGTCACAGCCTGGCGTCTCCGGGCTCAGGGCTGGTGTACTCTGGGACTGTGTGGCTGTTTGCTCCTCTCAGTGGACTGCTTACCCTCTCTCCCGAGGGACATATACATAGTATCAACAACTACTTTGCCTTGATGCTTTTTGGGTACAGGAAGTCTGAACTAATGGGAAAGGTAAGTACAGTTATCCAAATAAAACTTTTGTGTTGTACTGGTGTACTAAAAGTCATGGGTTGCCATGTAAGTTGTAATATTGTTTTAAAACAGAACTGTCTCTTGCATTCACAGCATATAAATATGACTGTTGGCTTTTCTAGTTTTGAGAGGTGGTAAACGTAGTCCTGATTTAATAAATGTAGTGTTTATTTTGTATAATGGGTTTGTTCTACAAAGGCAATGTTGGAGGTTTGGCTAAAGATGAAATGCACTATGAACAGAACTAGTGATGTGTTGGTACAGTCATGTTCACTGGCATTCTTTGTGTGTGCAGAATGTGACCTTCTTGATGCCGGGGTTCTTCGAGTGGATGCAGAGCTTCGACCACAGCACCAGTCCAGTGCCCCACAAGCACGAGGACACCTCCGATCCTGCTAGTAATAACTCTGGTACAGAATCCACTAACACTCCCAATCCATCCTCTTCACTGCATAGATGTAGCCAGTTGCTCAATATCAACCTTATATCTTACCTTGACCATTTTTGTCATTCCAAGAATGGCTTTTGCACCCTCCACAGTAGGTCTCTATAGCATACTGCAGCTTCAGCAGTACTCTTATATTTGTGATTTTCCTTATAATAGCTGCATTTTTTGTAGCTTTTAACGCTGTACCTTGTACTCGCATACTAGACACTAGATTACTGTAGCACAGTGTAGTTTTTTCCCACTAAAACGGCCTTGCACCTGTCTGTTTTACCACCTCTCTCTGTCATATGTAGACCCCAGTAGTGACTCTAACCCTGCACCTGGGAGGGCAGTAACCCTCTCTAGTGACTCACTCACTGGGAAGAGCAGCCGGGAGACTAATGGTGAGTGCTGTCATGACTCAAGGTTTTATGAGCTGACCTCTCTCCCGCTGGACTATGACTGTCTGATGTTGTCTGTCATGTGGACATCATCTCAGACAAATAGTTCTATTTATGAATTCATTTATTTCAAAAATGACGCAACCTTAATCTGTGCTCTTGTGGCCGTCTGTAGACCCTAACACAGTGCTGGCTGGGGACATGGCCATGGTCCAGCAGGCACTGCAGAGGAGGGTCTCTGGAGGGAAGGGCCGGATCTTTACTGGGAACACGGACAGGCTGGAGGTGCCCAGCAGCGTCCCATCCACCATGACCTCACCAGCGGTCACCTCCACACAGCTGGACAGGTAGAGGAATAAACCTACATGCCTCTGTCATCACATGTCTGTGAAATAGGACTGTGTTAAAGGCAAGAGATTGTAGGACAGTCACACATCAGACGTGTCCATAGATCACTCGATGTACGTCACTGACTGAAGTGCGACAGTAAATCTAAAGCAGAACAAGATCCACAGATCCACTAGATGAGTTATCCCATGATGACGGGTAAAATGATTCTCTTTAAATATATGAAGCGTAAATGCAGAAATAAGTTACATTCGATTTTGCCCCTTAGCTTTCTATGGATTAGCTTTGTTACCAAAGATATAAAGGTCTGTTTAATACTGTGCCTCTCAGGCCTGGTGCTGAATGTCATTCGTCATGTTTGCATTGCACTGCAGTGGATGTGTGTGTTTTGTGCTGTGTGCCCATCAGGCCAGATGACACGGTGGAGCTGTTCAGGCAGGTAGCCGAGACGGCGGCGGCCTCCTCGTCCAGCCTGAGCGAGCACACGGACAGCACGCAGGCTCTCCTGCAGACCTTCGCCCTGGTCGAGTCCCAGGAGGTGTGGGGCCACAGGCCCTCCAGAGGCCCAGAGGAGACCGACTCGGACTCTGAAGATCGGGCCGGGCACTCTGCCTGGCCAGCCACAGAGACCAAGCAGGCCCTGACCAAGCCCCGTGGGCCGTCTCGGGCGCAGGGACAGAAGGGGTCGGCCTCCCATGATGCACTGCAGGACTCCAGCTTCGAGGTGATCTCTCTGGGCAGCCGCTCATCCTCGGGCTTCTGCGAGCAGTGGGCCGGCGAGTCCGGCCCAGATCGCCTGGACTGCACCCACCCACCGGCTCCTGCACCCTCCTCTGCCCCCGTTGACTCGGGCAGCTGCCTGCTGGACATCGACTCCAACGGGGACGCGGTGACCCGGGCCCTGGGAGAGCTGGACCTTAGTGGCAGCCTGGAGCTGCCCGGGGCCAACGGCGACCTTGACCGCCTCAACCTCTCCCAGGCCTCCTGCGATACAGCTGAGCTCCTCCGCACCCCATCCCCTTTCGTGGTGGAGTCCGACCCTGAGGAGGAGAAGTCCCTAAACTCCAGAGCCGAGGGCGTTGAGGACAGGACTGGACCCACCCAGCAGTGGGACACCTTCTCTACACATCCCAATGGCCGAGTTCAGGAACTCCAGAGGATTGGCCATCCAGGTGAACAGTTACCAGGCAGCAACCTAGCAACATCAACACCAAAGAAACCACTGCCACTACCAGCTGCAGAACAGAACGCAGACCAACTCAAACAGTGAGATACTGGAGGGACGATTTGAAGGGAATTGCTACCACAGAGATGGAACCAGACTTGGTGTGTACCCACTTTATGTGCAGACTTTTCTCAGTCTTTTCTAATTTCCTCAATTTTAGCCTTGAAGGATGACAAAAAAAATCCCTATGGTGGCACATAAAGCATACTGGATGTCTGAAAATAAATATTACATCAGTGCCTTACATTAATTTGTAAGACTGAGATGAAAGTTTCAGCAATGCTTTGAATATTAGGTCATCCCTATTCACAGGCAGGTCAAGTCAAAGGCTTAACCCAGACCCTGCTTGTTTGTCTGTTGCAGAGGTTCAGTGTGAAATCCGGCGGGCTACTCTCCCAGACAGCCGTCCCCTCTTCTGCATCTGGCTGACCGGAAGACTCCCCCTTGGTGATCAGCAGGGGGCGCCACTGAGCCCGCAGCACACAGGCAGCAGCCTGGCCTCTCCACAGGACGCCTCTAGCTACAGCCTAGGGGAGGTCAGGCTCCAGTACAACTTAATAGCTTCACTTCCTGAGAAACTTGCGCTTATGAGCTCCTGTTAAAGCTGCAGTTGGCAAGTCTGACAGATTGAGGGGACTTAGCCAAAAGTTTTATTGTTTACAACTCTCATGCCCCTCCCCCACTACCACCGAGCACCCTCTCATCGAGTTTGTCTCGTCAGTGCGCACCAGACTGATTAACAGTCAGATCTCACACAGCCCTGCTCTGATTGGACCAGAAGAACCGGGAGCTGTCGATTTTTGCAAAACAAATAACAGGCTCTAGGTGGAGGTAAAAGTGCGGGTTTTTTATGTTTTTTTTAAACCGGCTGATTTATGTTGTTCTGTCGGAGCATAGTGTCGGTTTCAGTGAATATGATCAAAAAAATCTTGCCAACTGCAGCTTTAAATTCACCATGCATG
Source organism: Alosa alosa (assembly GCF_017589495.1). NCBI lineage: Eukaryota > Metazoa > Chordata > Actinopteri > Clupeiformes > Clupeidae > Alosa > Alosa alosa. The sequence continues at coordinate 25,023,548 of NC_063189.1, read as the reverse complement.
CAAGTGTGTTCGTTTGTAAATTTAGATTAGATTAGGTTACATTAGATTCAACTTTATTGTCATTGTGCAGCGTACAAGTACAGAGACCACGAAATGCAGTTAGCATCTAACCAGAAGTGCAGAAAAGTGCAATGTGAACAGTACAGACAGGTAGTGCAGTGTAAACAGTGTATGACATAGTGCAGTGTAGCCAGTAGTATACAGTTAAAGTGACAAGTGGCATGGTTTACAGTAGGGACATCTGCAGTGTATTAACAGTAACATTTAGCCAAGGAATACCCATACGAACTTTCGACAAATTTGGGATTTGCTCTGCAGGTCCGTCTGGCCAAGAGGCCATTGAAGCCCATTTCCAATGTCCCTAAAACATGGGCACGCAAATACAATCGCTAATCCGACATGGACGTGTATTTCTTTGGAGTTGAGTAAACAACTGCATTGAAAACCTTTGTTTACAAGGCTTTTGAAACAATTTGGTAAGAGTTTACCAATTTAAGTCTAATTGCACTGCTAGTTATTCCCCTGCTGGAAGTCTTAAGTCAATGAACCATTCCAGACCCACTCCCAATTGTACAATTGTGAAGGTCTGGGTGTTCTAGGTGCTAAGTAACATTATAAGAGCAGAATAAATATAGATATGCAGCATGAACAAAATAGACATATGTGTACATTGTGTACAGGTATGTGCATTGTATTGACAGTTACAGTCTAAGAGTAGTAAAAATAAGTATATGTGCAGTATTAACAGTATAGACAGATATGTACAGTTGACTATGGAGTATATCTAAAATCCATAGTTGAACATTTTGAGTGTTGTGTGTTGGTCAGTGTGCTGTATTCTGTTGTGTTAATAAGCACTTAGTGCCAGGATAAAGAGTAAAATGGCTGTAAGTTTTGTGTGTGTGTGTGTGTCTGTGTGTGAGACAGGCGATCCGGGACGCGTGTAAAGGAGAGGCCCTTCGCTCCACCGCTGACCTGGAGCAGTCACAGGCCTGCAAGGGCCAGTTTGAGGACGAGTACAGACCACTGCGCGCCGTGGGCAAAGGAGCCTTCGGCTTCGTCTGGCAGGCCTGCAGGAGAGACGATGGCAAGGAGGTGAGAGGGGACGCGGCCTGCATGCTTTGGTCTAAATTATAGCAGCTCCAGGCATATAAAGCGCAGCGGAATATCCTACACTTTTTGTGAAGTACCGTGACAGAATAGAGAAATTACTAAATATGAAGACCTTTGCCATGAATTGATGAGTGATTTGTAAATACATAAGCTTACAGTGGACTTTTAGACTAGAGATGTGCCATATCGTATCACTATCGATGCAGTATAATTCCTCCTCATGAAAAGAATTTGTCATATTAATAATATAGCTGATGACATGTTTGCCGCAAGGTGGGCAACTCACAAGAAGAAGGAGACCAAGCATGGTAGAAGGCAGAGGTCAAACTGTCAGCTAGGAAGAAAAGTCACTAATGAAATCACTGAAGAGTTTATCCTGATGGTGAATTGAGTTTTTTTGTGTTTGCGCATTTCTCAAGACTGTAAGATGATGACTTTAAAACGGCGGGTAAAATTTTCATATAGTCATTTATATCATTATCCCATGAAATATGTCAGGGATAATGTATTGTCTGCCAGTCATTATTTGAAAAACAAGTCCCAACAGGGCAAACAGAGCCCTAACGCGAAGTAAATGAAAAGTCAAGTCATGAACAGTGAAGGTGAAAGGGCTGCTTCAATGAGATTTGGTTATCAGCAGATCACACCCACATCTAGTTGACACTGAGTTGGTTCCTGTGCTTCCTTCCTTTTCCCCTCAGGTGGTGGTGAAGTTCATTAAGAAAGCCCGAATAGTGAGCGACTGCTGGGTGGATGACCCCGACATGGGCAGTGTCAGTCAGGAAATCGCCATCTTGGCCCGGCTGGACCACCCCAACATCGTCAAGGTGGGATGGAGAGACGTGTGAAACTCATTTTTGAAAAATGCTAGATCTTTCATGTATACATTTTGGATAAAGTTATCTAGAGCTGTTGGCTTTTTGTTTGTTTTTGTCTTGATTGTGTACCACATTGCTCTGAAGCACTGGATGTTGGACTGCCACGGATGTCCCTTGCTGTGTTTCTCCCAGGTGCTGGACGTGTTTGAGAACGAGCTGTTCTTCCAGATGGTGATGGAGAAGCACGGCGATGGCATGGACCTGTTTGAGTTCATCGAGCAGCAGCCATGTCTGGACGAGCCTCTGGCCAGCTTCATTTTCAGACAGGTATGCAGAGCTTAGAAATACAACTCACAGATAACTCACAACTAGAGCCCTTTCTTCATGTTTGCAGGGCAGGTGAACACAAATAACAGCTGTAAGGGGATACACCAATGATTTACATTTACATGCAGCTGACACTTTTATCCAAAGCGACTCACAACAGTCAAGAAACAATAAAAATACAGTGCCACCAAGATATTGTTTGTGCAGCAATAGGTGCTACTCACATAGAATAGAGTGCTAGATAAAGCTGTTAGTACTACTAAGAGAGTGCCAATCAAATCTGTAATCAAATCTGTGAGCTGTGTGTATACGTCACTCGGAACCTTTTATCTAACTAATTAAGTCTCCTTACAGTGTCGCGTTTGTATAGGTTTATGGTTATTGTTATGATTGTTATATTTTGTATATTACATATGGCTATGGGTAACTGGGAAATATTGTGTACATATAGATGTAAAGGTCTGTGTTGTGTTTGTTTTGACTTTATGAGTTTTACAATTCCACTGTTATTTGATCTCTGCAGTTGGTAGCCGCAGTAAGCTACTTGCGTCAGAAAGGTATTCTTCACCGAGACATCAAAGATGAGAACATCATTATCAATCAGAGCTTCTACATCAAGCTGATTGACTTTGGCTCAGCTACAGTGATGGAGCCTGGAAAACTGTTCTACGCCTTCTGTGGCACCCTGGAGTACTGTTCTCCAGAGGTTCTGCAAGGGAACCCGTAAGCCCTACTTTAACTCAAACTTGAGTTATTGTTATTTGTAGAGATCATTTTAGTTTAGGCATGGGAAACCTAGCCACTCTAACCCTCAAGTGCATTTGTTTTAAATTAGTGTGTGCATTGCTTGTGTTCCACACTGATTACATTGAAAATATCACTTGAGAGTAAAAGTTGGCTGATTGAGGGATGAAGTGCTGGGTGTGTACTCTGTGTGTCTGTGTGTTTGGTATAGGGCAAACAGGGTACCGCGCCAACGACTCCATGCCTGGTGGGTGCGTTAGTTCCAATAGAGTATCAGTCCTTCAGTCTAGAAACAACTCGCAACCCAATGTTGCCGATGATGCAATTTTTAATCCAGTCAAGTGAAAACTTTGCACTTTGGGAGCACTTTGCACTTTTCACTGACTGGATTAAAAATTGCATCGGCAATATTGGTGTCTGTGTGTTTGCACATCTCCATTCTTGAAGGATGTTTATTTTGTGTTTATTTTACGTCTGTCTGTGCTGCAGATATGAGGGCCCGGAGCTGGAGATGTGGTCTTTAGGGGTGCTTCTGTACACGTTGCTCTTCAGTGAGAACCCCTTCTGCAGTGTGGAGGAGACACTGGAGGCCAAACTCAAGCCCCCCTTCCCCCTATCCTCCGGTAAGAGACAGAGAACACCCAGCGAAATGTCAAAGGGAAATGTCAGATTTTACGTCAACAGATTTGGTACTTGCCCAGAAAGAGAGAACTCATCCTCATCCTTAGAATAAACTGAGCTTTTACAGGAGGCTGTATCCTCTTAAAAGACTCTATGCAAACTTTTGCTTACTTAAACCTTCTGAAACCTGGTATAACTTCTAAGCAGTGTTGGCCTATATTTATTTCTGATTGAGTAACAAATTATGTAATTCTGTGAAAATGGCATTCCCCATTTTCGTGTTGTGAAGGAATGGTTCGTTTATTTCAATGGTTCAACTTTTTCATCAACTGGGACACAATTACTTTCCAGCCCTGTGGGAGTCCGTCTGGGACATGGCTTGTAAAATATACTGTAAGACCTGAGTGGCCTGCTGCAGGATCTTCTGCTCCTTGTAGTTTTTTTCAGTCAGTCAGTCATTCATACGTTCTAGTTATTAATTCATGTAATTCTTGTAGGCTTTAATTCGTTCATTCATTCATTCATGAAATCAACACAGTCAGTGAGTTGATGGATGAGTCATTCTGACATCTTTGGCTTCTCTCTCCTCAGGACTGAGTGGCGTACTGGAGGGTCTGCTGCAGCCCCAGCCAGGCCTGCGTACCACCCTGGAGGAGCTGCTTGTTGAGCCTTGGCTTCGGCAGCCCATCAACCTGGCCGAGTACAGCTGGAGCGAGGTGCTGCCCGCCAGCCACGGTGAGTTAGGGCAGGAACTGCAGCCCACACTCCTGGGTCCGACAGGATGCAGGGTTCACTTTCCCAGTCTTGGAAAAGTTATGGTGTTCTAAAGTTCCAATTTTCTGAACTTTTTTTCCAAGAATTTGTTGAAAGTTTTGGAAGTCATGAAACTTTGTGAAATATGACTCTCCATGGCAAAACCAGTCACTTGGTTCAATTTTTCAAAAATTACGTTAAAGTATTTTCATGAAAGTCCACAAAAGATTTCCACGCTTATTAATGATGCCTATATCAATAATATTGACCAACAAACTACAGAGATAAGATTTACATATGCCCCTTTTTTATCAGTTGTTTCTTGCAACTAAATAACATGTTGTTCTGACAGATTCGCAGAATCACCAGGACACCAGTCTAAAGCCTCATGAAAATGTCCTATCCCTCAATTTGGAGGGCCATCTCCGTTTCAACGATGATACCCCGCTCGAAGATGAGCATGAAGAGGAAGATGAGGAAGAGCACAAATCCATGGCTGCCTTGGAGGCAGAGCTTCAAAAGTATCTTTCTGATGACTGAAAACGCTCGACCCGGCTGGTCCACTGTCAAGACACTCGAGCTAAATAGAATCACAAAAGAAAAGATGTTTAATGCAAAAATTTATTGCAGATATTTGGGCCTCTTTGATGACAAAGTGATTGTAACACTCCGTCCGTGCACCTACGGGAGCATATGGGTCCTGTGATGTAAAAGACTATCCTAAGAGACACTGGGATCCCCAAGCCCAACACTCAGGAGCATAGACTTTCCATTATTCGCCTATCAGATGGTAGTGCAGGGTGAAGGATTATCGCTGCTAGCCTATATATTGATGATGAAAATGGTCATAATAGGACAAAGTACGATACATCTTCTTTATGAGGTACATTTTGATTGACTTATTTTGTAACTAAATGGGTGTTGTCAGTAGAATGGAGGCTTTTAAATATGTTTAATTACACAAGGCAATTAAAAAAATGGCTGTAGTCGCTAGTGGTAGTACTTCTACATTCTGTTGGATGAAAGATGGCACGTGACTGTGGTCAAGCCTTGTGCACAGAGCCTCCACAAAGCCTTCCACAAGTTTGCATTATGGTGTTTTTAAAGAAAATGTGTACAGTAATTTTATGGCTGTAAGTGGATTAGCATTTTAAATTGTTGTATTTCACTTGTATTCAAGCATCTTAATCTTTTAAATATATATATATATATATTTATTATATGAATAAAGGTTTAACCCATCCAGCTTATTATTTCCCCATGCCTAAAATTGCTTCCAAAAATGTAACTGAATTTACTGAATGTGCAATGTGTTACAGACAATTATGATACTCGAGTACAGTCTGTCAATAAAAATGATAATTCGGGCGGATTTTTCATTTTGCTTTCTTGTAAGATCAGTCCAGTTCACTGAAATGTACGGTATTTTCCAACATAGGGTACCGGGCTAGGGTGGAACTGTAGTTTGCGGTTCGTGTTTCAACCGAAAATATTTTGTCGAGGGACGAACATGATCCGGACTTGCGAACATCAGGTAACGTCCGGTAGAGAGAGAGAGAGATTTTATGTACCGGTTAACTTATAGGGGTTAGAAATGTTATTGGTCGCTGTATGAAGTTCTGTTAGCGCCGCTTAAGTTATTCGTCTTAATTTGGCAAACCACAACTGCAGCGATTGTCAAGGTTGCCTGTTTACAAAGCAAGCGTTCTTCAAGGTGTTCAGCAGAATTGTCCGTAACCCTGCGTTTTGTCATGCAGGTTGTTCGATGGAGTTTAAGGTTGTCTCCTGGTTTTGCCCTCAAGTCTGCTCTTGTCGAGCAGAATGCACGGCAGCTGGCATATGCCTGTCGAATGTGCTCTCACACACAAGAGTCTCAAACCTCAAGAGCGTCTGCACAGCGACATGGAAGTGAGCTGTCTTTACGAACTCTGCTTGATATGGGTTTCACTGAAACACAGGCTGACCAGGTGTACGAAGGCGCCACCAAAATTCTGGGAAGAAAGTCTGTTACGCATGACACCTCTACGATCACGGCCCTTTTGGCACTGGGTCTGAATGCCTCCAGCATCGTCAAGATCTTTGATAAATGTCCAGCTTTGTACACAGAGAAGGGAGCAGTCGTGCAACAACGAATTCAGAATTTGTGGAAACTGGGGCTTGTTGAAGGTGAGTTGGCAATTCCTCAGGGACGAGAATGTTTAAGCAAATGTTTCTTGAGAAAACAGGTGCAACATGCCTCATAATACGCCCTCGTATGTCTTATCCAGGCAGTATCCAGAGGGTGATAAGCTACCATCCACACATCCTCACCATTCCTGCCAAGAGAGTGAATGCGGCGGTCCAGTTTATCAGAACGAAATGTCTTTTCACCGCCCAACAAATGCGGGAGATTCTTCGAGATTCTCCTGAGGTGGCAGAGGAGGACCTCAATGAACTTGAGCATAAATTTCAGGTGGGCCCACTATTTTTCTTTTCTTTTGATCACTTCTATAAAGATGTTTTTTACACTACTTACCATACAGAAGTGGAAGTGCTGATTTCCATACACCTCATGAATTACCTCATTTATCATAGTATTAATGGATCTCACAAATTAATTATCTGCCAGGAGGTTATGTAGTCCTTAGAAATGACTAAACAAATATTCTGTCCTCACAATGAGTTATCGCTAGGTAAAAAAAAAAGTCAGACACAGACTTACTATTGTGGTCCTGTCCCATGCTTTCAGTATGCCTACTTCCGTATGGGGGTGAAGCAAGCAGAGATGGTGAAGGCCAAGCTGTTCAAGGTGAGCATGGAGGAGCTGCGCTGTAGGCACTGCTTCCTGGAGCGCAGGGGCTTCTATCAGACACCGGACAAAAAGGGCCAGACGCTCATTATCAACCCCAAACTGAAAGATATCCTCTCGGCCACGGAGGACATCTATCTATCCCAGTTCGCCAAGGCGACCAAAGAGGAGCTGGATGTGTTCCGCAAGCTGGTTGCACGAGAAGACGAGGAGAAAGGCAACACGCTGGAGCATTGGGATATTGAAGAGGATGAGGAGGAGGCAGAGGAGGATCTGACTGACTTCAAGAGGGGAAGCATGGGACAGTTGGGATATGTGAAGACCAAAAGGAAAAAATGAGTCCCTGGAGATCTATGGTGAATTCAGTATCAAAGGACAATCCTGTTTCTGTTAGGACTGTTTAGTTTCTTATAGAAAATAAAGTCCACTCCCCTTTATTGCTGAAATCCATTTTTTGCCTCATCCTTCAAATTCAGGGCATTGTCAGGTCACACACAATAACATGAATGTAGCTTTCAGACAATAAATGACTTCTGGACGATATTGAATCATTGACCTTTTGCTTTAATATAATTAATCATGTAAAGCACTTAAAGATGTACCGGTCCCCAAGTCGTTTCATTATGCCACTACATTGTTTAAAAACAAAGCTATGATTACATTTGAAAAAACATTAATACATGACCTCACTGGCTTCACACCACGCAGAAACCTGGTTACACACTTGAAGCTTTGTGCTTGTGACCTTTCACCCACAATATTAATGAGTATGTTCTCTCATACTTGTTCCAGTATGGCCAATCTCACCAGAACCACTACATGGAGGTTTGACATGCCACTCTGTGTGCTTGTGAGTATTACCATAAAAGAAAATGCCAAGCTGTATAACAAGTAGTTTATAACAGGATATGAGTTCTTATCAGTCTGATGGCAAGCAACAAATTGTAAGCACTCTCAGCCTGCGCAAGGGGGTTGAATGGAAGTGTGTGTATGTGTGGTAAGGGGGGGTCCGCCGGGAGTTTGGAGCTCTTTTCTGAGATACGGCGTTACCATGGCATACGTGTATGGTTTTTCAGGTGTATCATGCTGCATTATCTCCTATGAGTCAACAGTGTGTCTGTGGACTGATAAAGTGTGGCGATGGCAGGCTGGGCAGTATTGATTTACAGAGCCATTAGACTAATGGTTGACCGAACAGCCCACCAACAGCATGGCAGCAGCACCAGCGGGTGGCCCCCAACCAGCAGAACTCCGAGAGACACGGGAAGGAACCTCAGCAGGATTTCTGTTTGCACCGTTTCAACAAGGTGGGGATGTGAGTGTGTCCTGTTTTTTGTCTGAATCGATCATTTGTCAATAAGTACTGCTTGTTCTTAATGTTGTCAATTTTTATGTGTGTGTCGGGGGGTTACTGTCCTTAGACTGAAATTGATGAGACATTGGAACATATGGGTCTAGAAAGTCAAACAGATTATGAAAGCCTATAACTTCAGTGTGATATTTGCCATTTGTAAGTAGGACAGCCCATTTTCTACAAAGCAGTTTTGTTTCTGCTCATGTGAACCAGACACTGTTATTTGTTATATGCACTCTGCCGTTCAATCATCTTCACCAAAACAACTGCCAAGTGTTGGAACAGACAGAAGATGTGATTGTAATCATAATTCAAAATGTTCAAAATGTTTCAAAAAAGTTATACATATTGAAGAGGTGTTCATTTTGTACAAAATTATCACTGAATAAGTTTGCAAGATAATAAAAACAATTCTTAAGAAATAAAAAAGACTAAATAATACTCTGTAACAGTCAATTCAATATTTTCAAAGACATATTAGCTACACAATATCAGTAATGTTACATTTCCAATCAACAACCATTAGTTATCCAGCATTGCCCTTACCCACACCAGTCTGTGGAGAAATACAGTACAGCGCCAAACATATCTGAAACTCAGTATGAGGATCTTGGAATGAAGTAATACTACAAGATCCATCTTTCCTTGGCTGCAGACTATGGAAGTAAACCACCAGCCAGAAATAAAGAGAAGTAACCTAATTGTTCTGGTTGTGGAACCATAGCTCTGGTATACTGTAAATTGATGGAGTGAGTTTAAATTGTTTGGGTCTGTAATTTAGTATGACTAATGTCACTTACTGTGTAAAACATGAATTGTGTAACCTAGTTTATATAGGAAAAACTACATATAAAAAAGATGTTGTATCAGATACATGATACGCTAACAGCAGCTGTCATGTTTATTGTTCATTAAAGCTTTTCACAGAACAGACTGAAAATTTGCATTCCAATAACTGACTCATATTTACATGTGAACCATGACATCCCAGCAATAGTTTTTGCTTCCTTTGTTAAACACCCATGTTTATGTTTTATTTGACTTTATTGGATTTGATAAATTAAGGAAATATTTCAAAGTTTAAGTTTAAAATGCTCTCCACAAAATCTCACTTTCTATTTTTTAAGGGTTTAGAGGATCATATCTGATGAGATCGACATCTCTCAGGGCCTAAAAGAGAACAAGCTTGTGTATGCATTCCACTGCCAGAAAGCCGTCACTCCCAGCTTGCTGCCATCTAAATGGCCTACGCCATCATTGCCAACGTGTCGGAGAAGTGGCTGGACGGCATGGAGGGCGAGCGCATGGAGCTCTTCCTCATCCCCGCTGTGCTGTTGACCCTGGGCACGCTGCTGCTGGACCCCCTGCTGGTGACCTGCATCCTGTGGTCGCCGGCGCTGCGGCAGGAGACCCGCTATCTGCTGCTGGCCAACACGCTGGCGGCCGACGTGGCCTTCGCCTGCGTCAACATGGCCATGGTGACATGCGCGGTGCTGCGCGTAGCCTTGCTGCGCGTGGCCTGCGAGGTGGCGCTGTCCGCCACTGTCACGGCCTACTGCTGTGCCGTGCTGGGCGTCACCTCCATGGTGGTGGACACGTACGTGGCCGTGCGCTGGCCACTGCACTACGACAGCCTCCTGACGCCGACGCGCGCCCGCAAGATCTCGGCGGCCCTCTGGCTGCTGGCCGCCTTGTACCCGCTCTCGCTGGTCATCATCCTGGAGCTGCTGGAGGACAACGCGCCCCGTCAGCTGCCCCTCTGCCTGGTGCTCATCACCGTGGGCGCGCTGGGCAAGGAGATGATGGTGGGCGTGCACATGTACTTCACCATCGGCGCCGCGCTCTGCTTCCTGCTCATCGTCTACTGCTACGCGCGGCTCTTCGCGTCACGCGCCACTCGGGCATCTGGCACCAGCGTTACTCGCGCGCGCGCCTCACGATGCTGGCGCACGGCACGCTGCTGCTGCTCTACTTCGTGCCGGGCCTGGTGTTCATCGTGGAGCTGGCGCTGTTCGAGAGGCACCAGATGGAGGGCCAGGCCAGCGTGTGGGTGAACATGGTCAACATGAGCGTGTTCATGCTGCTGCCGCGGGCCTGCGCTCCGCTCCTCTACGGCCTGCGCTACCGCGAGATCTACACCATGCTCAAGCAGTTGCTGTTCAAGAGGCGCCAGCTTAGCCAGGTCAGCACGGTGTCCTAACCAGACACACACACACACACACACACACACACACACACACTGAACTGCCTCTCCTTGAACCCATACTCATATGATTCATGATGTTTGGGCTGCAGACAGGCTGTGTTGTTGTGTTGTGCTACTGTGCCTCATGTCATGTTGATACCGGTGCCACTGCTGTAAGTGATTCCTCGTGGCTTTAGCTGAATCATCATATTAATATTTGATGGCTTTCATTGAGATAGATGAATAAAGAAAAATTGCCACTGGGACTCCCCATGGGTCTGTAATCAGCAGCAACAATTTCTGCTCGGAATGACGATTTATATCAACCAGCCTGACAGCCACCTGAAATATGGGCATCCCTGCCTGTCAGTTGTTATTTATGAGCACTGCATACTGAAGGTGTAAAGGTGAAGACCTTTGATGGACAAGTTTGACAGAAGGCTTCAACATTGCTGGTTTACAGCACCCCTAAAATCAGTCTCAAGCAGATAGGCACCCCAACTAAACTGGGTTCTGCTCAGAGTTCCTCACTTTTAAAAAAAGAGATTTCCCTTGCCTATTTGACCTTGTGGACTTCAGTGGACTTCAGTACTTTAACTCTGTGAAGTGCTCTGAAACCATGTCTACTGTAATGGTAATGTTAAAGGTAAATAAACTAAAACCAAATGAACTGAATTCAAGGCATGGACGTGGTTACTCCACTGTGGGTTTGTAGTGTAAAGACATGATACTAAAGGTACATAACTAGTCGTGTTATGAAACAGACCTTGTATAAGTGCATTCATAATTACTCAGTAAAAAATAATGAAAAAAGAAACTTGAAAAGTGGAACAATAAATGTCAACATATAAATATGCCATCTAATCTTCTTTTCAACTTTTCACTGCCATTGAAATTGCCTGTATTTATGTTGGTGAACCATGTCATGGTAAAATATGATCATATTGTAATATCATCTTACATTTGTAAATAATGTATAATAAAGCAACTAAAAGTCTGGTATCTATATTCCTCAGTGTCAGCCTCAGAATCATTGATATTATGCAACTGTGCCACTTCTGTCCCCACAGGCCCATCCTGATCCTGTAACGGTGAAAACAACACTTGTGTCCATTTGCACTCTTCATAGATGTTTACTTAAGCATGTGTCTCCCAGGAGACACCAAGATGCAGCTCTGTTCAATCAATCCCTGCTGTCCTACTGTCACCTGAAAATCTAAGCTTTAGTGTGTGTCTGCCCAGCCAACTGAAGCAGTCGTGTTTCCACCGGTCAGTCGCAAGCTGCAAGCACAGGATGTGAGAATGGGCGCTCCAGCTCCGAGCAGCGTAATGTCCATGTCTACAATAGAGGAAGCCGGGGACTTCTTCATGTCTCTGCTGTGCGCATTTGGGAACTGGTACAATGGCTCGGGGTTTGCTGAGGAGCACAGTCGCGTGTTGCTGGGCGCCAACATCTCGAACCAGAGCCAGGTGGAGCTGTTTGCCAGCCAGTGGAACGTCTTTCTGCCGGAACGCCACTCACGGCTGTTGCAGGTGTGTCCCATCCTGGGCTTCCTGGCGGTGGGGCTGGCCACGCCGCTGATACTGGTGCGTGTGCTGGCCGGCGTCCACCTTCGCCAGCAGACCCGCTTCCTCCTGCTGGCCAACGCTCTGCTCAGTGACCTGCTCTTCCTGTCTGTCTACATGCTCAGCACCTGCCTGAACGTGGGCGGCGTGCTCATGTCCGACTACGCCTGTGCCACCCTGCTCCTCCTGTTGGGGGCGCTCTACATGGCCGGCATCCTCAGCGCAAAAGCCATGGTGCTGGACACGTCGCTGGCCGTGCTGGCGCCGCTGCGGTACCCGGCCCTCTGGCCACTCTCGCGCACCCGGGGCGCCATCGCCACCATCTGGCTGCTGTCGGCACTCTTCCCAGCAGCGTCGGTTGGTGCCTTCCTGTGGTATCACGCCACGGCACCCTGCTCCATGCACATCTGTTCGCTGCCGCTGGTCCTGGTTCTGACGGTCAGCCACTCCCGGCTCCTGCAGGCGTCCATGCTGCTTACGGTGACGGGCATCCTGGTCATCCTGCTGCTGGTGCTCTCGGGCTACCTGGTGCTGTGCTGGCAGACACGGCAGACAAGCATATGGAAGGGCGAGTGCTCGTCCCGTGCCAGGGGCACCTTCCTCATCCACTACCTGCACCTGTTCCTCTCCTTCTGCCCAATACTGTTGCTGGTCATCGAGCTGCTGCTCTACTGCCACTACAGCGTGCTGGACCTGCGCGCCAACCTCTGGATCTCGATGGTAGTCTGCAATGTGCTGCTGGTGCTGCCCAAAGCCCTGGCTCCGTACCTGTACGGACTGAGGTACAGGGACTTGTCTGGGGCATTGTTTGCCCTCTTTAGGTGCAAAAGGACATCTACTGTCAGTCCTGAGATATAACTCTGCCCCACTGCATGTTCATCTACCCAGTCAAACAGCAGGCTGGTTGGGACTTCCTAATTTTATTGCATCTTGTGATTTTCATGTGTATCTTTTATTTAGTTTTGTTTGTGTTGGTTGTTTTTCTGCTTGGTCCACAAGTTAATCATTTATGAGAAGAACTGCTTGTAGGCAAGAGTCAGTGGACTGCCTATGTCCAACTAGATGTCAGCCACTAAAATCCAGATTGATTATGAGGGACTTGATACATTGGTTCCATTTTCAGAATAATATCTAGAGGATTTTGGTCTACTTATTGGTGAGGTGGACTTCAGAGGTGGTGTGCCTGTGAGCCATAGATATATATGTATGTATATATATATATCTATGGTGAGAGCATTACAGGCATCTGGCTCTGCACTAGCTTGTTAAATTGCAGATTTGTTTCCCCTGGGTAAGCACCCTAATGCCCTTCACTCTAATTGTGCTTGCATGACCATGACCAAAAACAACATTTATTTTACTGCTCTTCCTACTTAATTCAGACAGTCAGCTGCAGATTCAGTCAAGCCTATACCACCCTCTGGCATGCCAGATGGGTATTCAGGCATATAACCTTATCTGACATCTGACAATTGTCTAGTTTTGTCTAGCCCGGTTAGCACCACACCTTATATCAATTAAAATTGAAATTGGGTCTGGACAAGCTTCATTCATCTCCCATTTCCAAGGGGCGTCACCAACCAATGCCGATAAAAATGCCTCTGGACGCAATTGGATAGGCCTATAACCAATCAGAGCAATGAAGGAGATGACATACAGAGCAACGGAAAAACATCTCAACAAAAGAGCTTTGTTTTTGTTTTTTTAAACTGCTTTGATCTTATTATGTTAAGCCTGCCTCAATGGTTGTGATTGGTTGTGATTAACTTGGTTAATATAGTCCCTATAGGAGCCATTTGCTCCTAAACCCTAAATATGTAGGAGCCAAATCAGATTGCTAGGGGCCAACATTTGCATCTTCAATGTGAAGTGAAATAAGTCCCATAACACACCTTTTCTATGTTTAGTATAGCTTATGGTTCCTTTTGTCTGCCAGCCCTTTATGACTTGCTCACTGGTGATGGTCAATATTACCTAGAATATATCAGAATAAAGTATTTTGTGGCAACAATAACAGTGTTCCTTATTCTTACCAACTTCTGCAACATGCAGTAGCCTACATTTGATAAATAAAGTGTTGCATTGCAGAGGCATCAAATCAATGTGGTTAATTTGATGAAATCTATTGTGTTTCATCAATGTTGTTCAAACATTGGCTGCTGTAGTGTTGCCATTTGCATGCAACATGTCAGCATATTGCGAACACAATTCAAAGTGAAACTAATAACGTTAGCTGCTCATTGCCAACTAATAAAAATAAATTCTTTGTAACAATCCTACTTCTAATTATTGAACACATCACAGATTGCTGTTGAACACCAGGGCAATTCCACGGAAAATTGACTTTTTGTCACATCCATAACGCCAGTGAAATGCCTTGGCATTTGTATGATGTTAATGATAACATTCATTTTTTGTGCATTTTTTCTCATGTCCATTCTTCAGCCAAAATTAGCAAATGCTCAAATCTCATGTAATCATTCACATCATACCATACCATCACATTTTATTGGCATTATGGATGTTACAAAAAACTTAATTTTCCATGGAATTGCCCACCATCATTCCTGACATTTTCTCCTTCAAGCTCTTCCAGCTCAATATACCTCCTGCCATTTGCCAGTGATGGGTGAGACTGGGAGAAGCCACTTCTGTAATGGGCAATCAGCACTGGTGCTCCTCTCCTCAGGGTATCCTCCCCCATGTTCTTCTCCCTCTACATCAATGACTGCACTTCCTTGGACCCAGCTGTTAAAGTTTCTGTTAACCAAAATCAGAGATTTGTTTGGAAACAACTTGTGTAGTTCCGAAAACCACTCCTGAAAACAAAGGACTCTAAACTGTGTGGTAGCCTACTACTGAATTGTGGAGTTAGACCATTATGCAAGATGACATAATTTTCAGTGTTTCATTTTTTGGGAGGTCCTAAAAGAGGGCCTTGATGATGTAATGAGTTCCCCATTTAGCATAACCCCTGATTGGTACAAATCTGATGGTAGGCCTGTTGATGCTATTTGACACTTTTTGTTATTCAACTATATGTAACTTTCAACATTATTGCTATTTCAGTGATACCAGGCGAAGCTTTCTTTTTCTAGGTAGGATGTTTCAATAAATCACCACCTGAGGGTGCCAGTGTCCTATGGAGTAGCCTAGCCTGGTTTTCCACCAAATGTCTCACAGAGGGTTAACACACGTTTTCTTTGCACTGGAGGACAAAGTGTTCTCAGACGAAGTATGTTAATGTGCACCCCAACTGTCCAATGAGTATTATTTATGTATTTTAAAGGTTTAGGATAGGCCACTACATTTGTTTTTTGAGCCCAGATGCACTGTACACATAAGTGTCGATAAATGTTAATTATAGGCCCATTGGGGAGTGGACAAGTCCATAGACTTGTGTTTTTTCCTTAATTAAAGCTTTTCTTTGTTTATATGCTAGCTTTGTGTCCAAATAAAATCTGGAGAAGAAATGCTACTGCATCTCACAACATTGTCACCGTTTTATTAAGTCCTATTGTCTAGTTAGCAATTTCCCTCAACACCGGACTGGCAACTTCACTAGTTTCAACTTCCTCAAACGGTCGATCCGTCTTCCTCGTTGTTTTGTTTGCAAACAAGCTATCCACGTGGAATGTTCCTCTGAAGGATTGTGGGAAGTGTTGTCCCTGAGTTTATAGACAGTCCAAGTCATGCGCTCTGTGAAAAATACACTTCCCATGAACACCCAACCAATGTCAAGTTCGAGAGGTGCTGAGGATGTGACATAAATAACCCTGCACTATTGTCCTTTTCCAGACTTCTTTGTGCCAACTAAATCTCTCCGAGACAACATGACACGGTCACTGAGGAATATATACCTTTCAACGTAGCCTATACTATACAATTTGGACAAGCAACTATCTGACACTTTCTTTCTTATGGACTTTGTTTTTCAACTTTCCAAATATTGCATTTCCAGCAGGAGTCTTTGATACCACTGAAGGTAAGACAAGACCCTATGAAATGCGTCACATAGTCCGGTGGTGTTGTTCGCTGCCTTACAGCCTATTTAGCCTATTTATTGCCCCCAACACACAGTTTTATATCTGAATATTTCAGGTTGTGTAAACATGTCTATATTTGGTCCCTGGCAGAAGTAGGCCTATGCATATATTGCCGCTTTTTGGTGAATTTCTTCTGTTTTGCACCGGCAAACAGTTTTCCTCCGTTTTCACCTTTTTCAACAGGTAACGTTACAACCTGGACAAATGTTATACAGCACACTGGTGATAACATGCTTGAGTTGTAATTGCAGTCGACAAAAATAGTGAACTATATTTAGAATAGTTATCCTATATTGTCAATAAATGAATTATAACATGTGTTTTGGCACAATATCGCATGTTTATAACACATTAGTATGTGGGTCGTCATTGGATATGAATTGTATTGATAATCATAACTGACTGCAGTCACATGTTAACAGAACAATTCAGTGACGCTGTGAGGAGTCAGCCTAGCCGAGAGTTTTGGTTTTAATGTCGGACAACTTGAAATTGTCCTAAATATAAAGGTGAACCAGACGTATTGAAATTATACAAACAGATTAATTTTAGCGTAGAGCCTGGGTATTAAGTGTAGCCTACCGATTAGTATGTCTTTTTTTTTTTTTATTTATTAGTCTATTTAATAAGACAAGATAAACAAAAGGCCTGTTGAGGGATTTCTGTGTGCAACATCAACATATCAACATCAATCAAAAAATATGGTTTCATTTAACACAATGAATCTACATAGATGTTCAACTATTTGTTTATTTCAAATCAAGTGAGAATCCAAAACAAATAGAGCTATATTGAGGTAATCAATTTATTGGTGCCAGGTGTTGCATTGTTCTCTCATCGTGGCTGAATGAGCATGACCGTTGAGATGATGCAAGGCTCTAGTTTCCTTTACCCCATTCCCTCCTACAACCAAAACAAACATGATTGACACATTTGCGTTATGCGCTGCCAGTTGCGCAACCTGGAGTGCTGTTTTTCGTTTTTTACAGTTTACTGAACTTTTCAACTAATGTTCCCTTGCTTTAAGGCACCACTGCTATTGACATGGTATACCACATGGCTTCAGGAGTTGTTTTCAGTAGTGTGAGGCACCTCAGGGTCTTCTGTGAATCTTCCCTGTCTATTCCCCAGTGATAAGCAAGAATTTGCCAACCTGAGGCTGTAGGACTCAGGTAGACTGCTTAAGCACTTAGGATTCTTTTCTCTGAAACAACTAGATTCTAAATAGACACACCATATTCTTGATCATAGCAACTCGGTGTACAGGCATGTGATAATAGAGAATAGCCAATAAAAGTTGGCAGCAGGTCAGATCCAGCAGAGGCTCCCTCAGCACTTCATAGGGGATTTGAAAGATCTGTGTGTGTGGGTGTTCATGACGTAATGGTCTCTTTGGGTTTCCTCAGGCACTGTTTGCAGAGCCAGCGTTTGACGTCAGGACTCTGTTGGACGTAGAGGCACAGCCATGGTGCTGATCCTGGGCCGGAGGCTGAACCGGGAGGACTCGGGGGTGCGCGACTCCCCTGCAGTGAAGCGCAAGGTGTTCGACGTGGACTCTAAGAACCTGAGCGGCCATGACGATGCGTTCGACTTCTGCTCGGGCGGCCTGCATGGCGAGGGCATTTTGCAGGCCTTCAACGAGTTCCGCGACAACCGCCTCTTCACTGATGTGGTGATCTGCGTGGAGGGCCGGCAGTTCCACTGCCACCGTGCCGTGCTCTCGGCCTGCAGCAGTTACTTTCGTGCCATGTTCTGCAACGACCACCGCGAGAGCCGCGAGATGCTGGTGGAGATCAATGGCATCCTGGCCGAGGCCATGGAGACCTTCCTGCAGTACGTCTACTCAGGCCGTGCCAAGATCACCACACACAACGTCCAGTACCTCTTCGAGACCTCCAGCCTGTTCCAGATCTTCCCGTTGCGTGACGCCTGCGCCAAGTTCCTGGAAGATCAGCTGGACCCGTGCAACTGCCTGGGCATTCGCCGCTTCGCCGACACCCACTCCCTCAAGCAGCTGGCCAGTCGCTGCCGCGCCTACACCCTGCAGAACTTCGCAGACGTGGCGCAGCATGAGGAGTTCCTAGACCTGCGCAAGGAGGAGCTGGAGGAGTACATCGCCAGTGACGAGCTGACCATCGGCAAGGAGGAAATGGTGTTCGAGGCGGCCATGCGCTGGGTGTACCACAGCACGGCCGAGCGCAAGACCGTGCTCAAAGAACTGCTCCAGCACGTGCGCCTGCCGCTGCTGCACCCCAACTACTTTGTCCAGACGGTGGAGGGCGACCAGCTCATCCAGGTGGACCCCGACTGCTACCAGCTGCTGCACGAGGCCCGGCGCTACCACGTGCTGGGCAACGAGATGATGTCCCCCAGGACCCGGCCACGCAGGTGGGTGACCTTTGGGGTGTTTGTCAGGAGGGGCAGAGGGTGGTTTACCTGGGGGTCTTCATATTACAAAGAGTGTTGTTTAAGCTGAAGAAAACAACACTTACCTGGGGAAGTTTTTTGTTTATTTTAATGAGGATGCTACTCAGGACCTGGCCAACAGGTGGGTAATAAGATCAGCAGGGGAAGATGGCGACTCACCTGGGTGAGTATTAGGGCCACACATGAAGAAAAAAATATTTTTGCCATTAACTCGACAATATACTGACTAATAAAGTCTATAAAGACTATGAAGAATAAAGTTGGAATATCATGTCGACTTCAATCTACAATGTATCGACTTTAAAGTCTGAGACTGACTGTCTAGATTCAATGGCAGCTACTTTTAAGTTTAAATTCTTCATGGCAAAAATATTTTTTTCCCCATTTTATATATATTATTTATATATATATATATTTTTTTTTTAAGCAGGGTGCCAACTTGGTGAAGTTTTTGTTGAGGAACATTTTCAAGCAGTGATTCCCTGTTGAAGGATTTATATTTATTATATTAAATGAGGTCTTGTTAATAGGCGTTGGTGGTACAGTTTCCTAGAGATCTTTGCTGAACCTCAGGAATGTGATTTTGGCTGTTACCTACCAACTTGAGCTGCACAATTATGAAGGATATATGGAAAGCAAAGCCTATTGCAGGTTTAAAAGCTTGTCCTTGCATGTTTGTTGTAAACACAGGTGTTTTGTAATTTCTGTTGTTAAAATGTTTGTGTTGGCTGGGGCATCAGGGAAGCACCTATGAAGAGATAAAAATCTGGTCCTGGATTTGGGGTAAAGAGTTTGAATAAATGCAAAACTGGTAAACGGTTCTGTGCTGGGGCCAACAGAACAGACCCAACGACATTACCTCCTTAGGGCAAAGATCTCTCACAGACCTGTTTTTCTCTCTCATCTGATTAAGGAAACTACTGTGACTTGTTCATACACATTCCGCCCAGCAACAGCGGTGTTGCAACCTACCATAATGTGTGCCCTGCCTTTCCTTTCCTTAAACACCTCTCCTGGCTTACCTGTAGAGCAGTGAAGTCAGTCTGATTTCTTTCCATCACTAACCCTTTATTTTAACACTTTGTGTGAAGCTTCTATTAGTGCAGAAGTGCCTGTCATAGCAACGCAACACTGTCATCACAGTCTGTTTCTGGGACTTAAAGAAAAAACAATCTATCCTCAAGACCTCTGAAAGAGTGTGGTATCTGTTGTGCTGATATGGCAGTATTAGTGTAATGGCAGAGGGTTCAGTTGAGGTGTTGTGATGTGTTTAGTCACTGAGTCACACACTGGGCACCGAGGCGTCACAGCTCAGAGAGTTCTCCTCACGCGTCCAGCGCTCTCCCATCACCGAGCACGAGCTCTAGTTTAGGAGGGGTGCACGTAGCGGACCGTCTGTGAGCTGTTCCATTCCCTGGCCCGCGGGAGCATGAAGTGTCAGTATCCAGGCAGATTAGTGTCCTCTGCCCCCACCCCCATGGAGTCAACAGAGGAAGCCCTGGGGACAAACTCCTCCTCAGTTGGCTTCCTTACCCAACCTGTGGTTGTGTGTGTGTGCATGTGTTGTTGTGTGTGTGTGTGTGTGTGTGTGTGTGTGTGACTGTGTGTTTACCTGTCTGGGGAGCTTCTTCTGTTAACTTTCAGATGGTTCAAAAAGAAACAGCAATCTACAATTATCCCACCTCGTATTTACTAAATACCTCGTAAATACTGTCCTTCATCTTCTCCATTTCATGTATATTTATCTAGATCCTGCTTAATGTTGTATAATGTTAGAACTTGTAAGAAACGAACAGTCCGTTTTTTCCAGCACCAACTTGAAAAGCGTGTCTGAACTCTCCACACTGGCGTTAGCGCTGCCTCAGTGTTTCCTCTGAGCACTCTGATTTGCCAACTTGGCAGCCATCGTTGTATGACACTCAATATGACTGAACGCTTGGAGACAAAGTCCCACCCAGTTCCTCTCTAATTGGAAATGGAAATGTTTTTAGGAAGTTCATTGTGGCTTTTGTCCCCTGTCTAACATGTGCCTACCCCTTTGCAGGTCCACAGGCTTCTCAGAGGTGATTGTGGTGGTGGGAGGCTGTGAGAGAGTGGGCGGTTTCAACCTGCCCTACACCGAGTGCTACGACCCCGTCACGGGCGAGTGGAGGTCTCTGGCCAAGCTGCCCGAGTTCACCAAGTCGGAGTATGCAGTCTGCGCCCTCAGGAACGACATCCTGGTCTCAGGTGAGCAAGCCTGTCTGCAGTGTGAAAGCCATACTTTGGTTTGCTTGATAAGAGGTCACTGTGGTTACTGTTTCCCATAGCGACAAATGTGATAAGTGGACCATAACCACTGCCAGACTCTGTGTGAAGTGATCCTGGCTAGCAAAGAAGGAGAGAAAAAAGGAACAAAAATAAAAGGAAAAAAAAGAGCTGATATGTTTTTTTAAGTACAGCGTGTGCAAGGTTTCAGACAAAAGAGTGAAGCAACACATGTTGTTCACACCGTGAGCGAGTTCAACTTCAATTGCCCCAGGGCCTTGTTGCCTCACTGGAGCTGTGTTGACCAGTGCAATGCATTGTGGGATGGGCACAGGCACCAAAGTCGTGCCATAACCTCGCTCGTAAAGAAAAGCAACCCTGGCACATGTTTTTACATGAACGGAACAATCACGTCATTCAGGGAAACATACTCGCTGTGCAAGTTCACTTCTCGATATGCAATCTGTGCGCCTTTTTTTTTTTTTTTTTTTAATCTAATTGTGGTTTAGGAACTTAACACTTTGGACCATTTATGGTTAGCTTCAGACAAAGTTAGTTTTTGACACAGATATGTTTATCCAGATCATTTAAAGTAATGCAATAACGTAATGCCATATTATATGAGTCATCCGTGCCGAAGGGCCTGGTCAGTATGGTTGGCTAAAAACCTTGTGTTTATGTATAATACCATAAATATCCATATCAATCTCACTAAGAGTTTTTGCCCACGGAGCGTTGATAATGTTTGAAGCTAAAACAGTGACCGCATTTTAAAAGCAGCCTGAGAGCTGAGAAGCAAACTGCCAGTACAGGCTGCCAGACGTGCTGGAAAGCGATCCGGGAGAGAGAGATAGCCTAGAGAGATGGGGGCAGGAGGGAGAGATCACACTGAAGAAGAAGAGCTGGCACAAGGATAGAGGGAGGGGGTGGAGAACAGAGTCGGGGTGGGAGAGAGGGATTCATACTTCTTGCTCTCACGTGTCTTTTGTCAGTGGACCTGCCAGCAGCTGTTTGAAAAAGGCGATCACTACCCTCCCCCCTACTCCCTGCTCTCTTTCCCCCACTCTCTCTCTGGATGGACTGTTGGTCTGTTTCTATAGATGTTATTGGGTCTCTCTTGCTCTCTTTCTTGCTGTTTTTCTATTCTTCTGTTGTAATCTATTTCTCCCACCCTTCTTATTTCTCTCTCTGTTTCTCTCGCTCTCCCTCTGTCTCTACCCTGACTCTGTTTTTCATATCTTCTCCGCCCTCCCCCCAACTGTACGGTTTTTACCACTCAACTTTGTAAACATTCTTTCCTTTGCCTGTGCCTGTGCCTTTCTCTCTCTCTCTCTCTCCCTCTCTCTCTCCTCTCCTTCTCTCTCACATTCTCTATCCCTCTTCCTGTCCCCTCTCCGTCTCTCCCTCTCTTCCTCGCTCCCCTCCTCCCTGTCCTAATATGTCTGTGCACGTGTGCTGGCTCCACTCCAAACAGGGCTATGTTGAGCTGCAGCTTAAACTGGATCATGTTTGAGGCGAGAAGCAGACACCACCACTTCTAACCCGGTCACACCACTGCCCCTCCATACTCACCCAGAGAGAGAGAGAGAGAGAGAGAGAGAGAGGTCTCTCATCTAAGGGCCCTGGGGATTGCCTTTAAAAACAAGACCTGGGGTTTCAAGGTCAAAACAAAACAATGAAATTTGCTTAAGGTCTGAATGCTGTCCTATTAAAAAGCGAACATGTATTTCCCTGTTGCCGTTGATCAATTCAGGTGTTTGTGTGGACGTGATGTGTGTGTGTGTGTGTGTGTGTGTGTGTGTGTGTGTGTGTGTGTGTGTGTGTGTGTGTGCATTGTTTATGCATTTGCTTAGGTGTCGTCTGTCTGTCTGTCATCTATGTGTGCACGTTGGCCCAGGACATCACTTCAGGCTTCAGAAAAAAAGTTCCTACGTGCCTGAGAGCAGACTTCTAGAAATGTCAATGTGTGTGTGTGTGTGTGTGTGTGTGTGTGTGTATATATCTCTCTCTCTTCCTCTGTGTATCCCCTCTGTCATCAGTCAATCTGTGTCAGCCAGTGTCTGCTTTGTGTCTGGAAGAGTCTAAATGTGCTTATTTACTAGTCATGTAAAACAGGTTCTTACGTTAATGTGTGGCCTGTCTTATGAGAAGCCATTTCCAATTTAAGCAAAACACGTTCTCAGCTCATTTTTACGGATGTTTAACACCTGGTGTATAGCAGAAGTAGTTTGAGTGAGAGAACAGTTGTACTGTACCTCAACCAGTTTGTTACTAACAGGTTTCCTTAGTGCTAGTCCTGAAAGACCAGTCTGTACTCGGGGGTTTGGCGCGTTCTAGGGGCAGCTTTTGTTCCTTCCTGAGGTAGCCTATACCTCAGTGCTGGGTAAGACTGTGACCTAGTGACCATTCCTGGAAGGAGAAGGTGGCTACACACACACACACACACACAGATAGATACACACAGTGTTGATGATTGACGTCTTGTCACCGCCTCTGCTCTGACGCATGTGTCCTTCACACCTTCACATACTTGGTTCAATTTAGAATTTCCCCCGTTTGGGATCTTTCTCTTCCTCCGCAGCCTCCTCTTCCTCTTCACACTTCAGCTCTTTTGAAAAAAGGAGAGGAAAGAAAACAGATGACTGCACTGTGTGGGTTGGTAGGTTTGAGAAGGCTTTGTTCACACATAAAGTACTGATGCCACACTGTCACTGTTTTCACTACGGGACTCTTTGTTACCAAGGTTGTGTCTGGCTGTTGTGCCTGTGCCTGTGTGTGTGTGTGTGTGTGTGTGTGTGTGTGTGTGTGTGTGTGTGTGTGTGTGTGTGTGTGTGTGTGTGTGTGTGTGTGTGTGTGTGTGTGTAGACCGTTGCAAGTACGTATCAGAAGTGAGTGCTTGTGCCTTTGTGTGAGTGTGTGTGTGCATGCGCCTGAATGTTTGTGCTTGTGATTGTGCCTTTGTTTGTGTGTATGTGTGTGTGTGTCTTTGTAGAGGGTGAGGGAGACAGGTGCTGTATGCGCGGGTGTGAAGGCAAGAGGCTGTGCCTGGGCCTGTAAGAAACGTGACTGGAACAGAGAATCACCTGTCTGGCTCAAATGTTATCAACCTTCTAGGGAGGAACCCCCCCCCCAAAAAAAATTGAGAGAAGCAGGAAGTCTCAATCCAGCCTCAAAGTTTCTGATCCTGTGTTAATACATGTTCAAAGAATGTAATGAGCAAGAATAGGACCTGTCCTAACACGTTCCGTTTGTGCCCCGTATCTCGCAGTATAATTAAGAGTCAATATGTGTTCCTTCTTACAGTTGGGATATGCCACATACATAATGTTTTGTTTGTTTACAGTCTGCATTGGATGCTTTAAGCAGGGAATGGGAAACTGTGGGGTATTTTCTAGGAGAAAGTTCATCATAGCAAAGTACAATTGGCTTTCTGGCTGTTTTTCAGAGCATTATAATGCGTCTTGCATGCACAGGTACAGGGCGGAGATGACAGCAGTACAATAGATTCCCTGTAATGTGATTTGTTATTGGTGGAAAGTGCTTGGAACCTACGTATGATGCACAGATGTTGTACGGGCAAAGATAATGCTATGCATTATTCCAGTGTAATGTGTATTGTTTTTCTAAAAAGACTTGAACAAAAGATGGGATTTACTTTTTTTTCTGAGTTTTTTTTTCCCCCACAGGGCCTCAGACATATGGATACCTATGTACGATGCACAAAGATAATTATCAGTTAACAATGCTATGTATTATTCCATTGCGAGATTTGTGTATTGCGAAATGTTTTTGAAACAGGACTTGAACAAAATAGAGGGTTTCCTTTTTTTATCAGAGAGCGTGTTTTTATATGAGCAACAGGAACTTAGCATCCACTGATGCAGTCATGGATGGCTTTACAGGATTTGCTCCCTCTAAGAGAGCACTTATGTTGTTCTTTCAGGTGGCCGCATCAACAGCAGGGATGTGTGGATGTATAACTCGCAGCTCAACCTGTGGATCCGAGTGGCCTCCCTCAATAAGGGGCGTTGGCGTCACAAGATGGCAGTCCTCCTGGGGAAGGTAAGCCAATCAGGACTCTCCGTTCATGTCACGTTTTCATACATCAAGTCTTCTGATCAACTCAAGATCGCTTGCACATCTGCCCATGCATGGCATGTGAGTGTTGATGTAAATATGTGTGTGTCTGGGGTGTGGAGGTCTATTACTTACACACAGTGCCGTAGGCGATGCCCAAATGACCCAGAGTCTGCCTATATTTACATATGATGACACTGCAGACTAATGCATGCAGTGTAGAAGAAGCTGAATCCATACGCTTTTGAAAACATGTCATTTGGTCACAGCATCTTTGAGGGTTATCTCGACCCCAGTAATACTAACTCAAGTGTTTGGTCCAATAAAATCAATTGTACTCACTGTTAACTTTGGCCCCAGAGGACATGCTGCACTGGACCACAGTATTCAACGCACTTAAATCAGTAGGAAAACGCTGAATTGTGGGCGTAAAAAGCCTCTACTACAGTATGGCTAGGTCAGGGAGAGAGTCATCAAGACAGGCCCTCTTGTCCTCTTGGGACCTGCACCAAAGTCCTTTTAGGCAAGTCCCTCCACTCGGCGGCCATATACCAACGTTTTATGGGCACTCATCGGGCACAGTCTTTGGGTCGAACTGCGCGTGCGCATGGCTTCACGACACCAATCATGCTCCAGCGGCGAGATCACAACACATGACTGGCACGATGTCTTCACAACACACCATATGATTGGCTCAATGTATTCACATGTCGACGTTTTGCCGAGGAAGGGGTGGGATATGTGTAGACATCGGCCATATTGGCGTGACAAACTAGCCCCATGCATTTCTATAGAGTATTTTTTGAGTGCTGTGTCTCCACATTAGAAAGTCTCTGCCTGCACTGCCCTGGTCCACCTCCAAGTGTGGAATCGGGACATGAGAATTGGTGAAGGGCATGATCAGTCACTCAAACACAGGACTTCTTCTGTGTGACTGTGCCTCTATGTGTTCTATGCGTGGTGCAGAATATAATAGATGCATTAAGGGATTTTTTTTTTTTTACTTGACAAAGACAATGCACTGCATTGTGTCTCACATAGCTAGAAATAAGGCTGTTTTTTGGCACGCAAACAAATGCATGTTTATGCACATCTCAATTACATTCCTGTTTGTGGCTGTCTGAGAGGGCTCAGATGTGGTTGTGAGTTCGTTTCGGGTCCACTCTGATCGATGGTTTGGGCTTGTGAAGAAGCATGCTTTCATGTGTGCATTCAGAGGGCCCTGCTAAGTGATGTGGCCCTGGCACAGCTCACCCGAACCAAACACCAGCCCTGCACTTGGGCCCTGCGGTTAGTCATTTGCTTTCTGCAGCGGAAGTGAGCAGTACGCTCTGCCTTAATCGACTTTCTGTTGTTTTGGGGTTTTTTCCCGCCCTCTCTCTCTCTCTCTCTCTCTGGGAATGCACTCAGAAAGGAGTGCTTTAAGCCAAAAGAAGGATTAAAAATCCTCCCCATCGGCTGGTTTGTTTTGCTCTCCAGCTGTGCATTTTTCTGTTTTCACACGCAGACACGGGTGGTGCCCTGGCAGAGCCTGTTGATGCCTCCCGCCTTGTTACGTGGGAGCCACCACTCTACCCTAGCGATTGCGGAACGACGCGTGCGGAACGCGTGCTGGCTGGGGGCCAGAGCTGGGCCCACATAAGACTGTGTGTGTCGTGCGGTGGCCTTAAAGTGGAATTGGGTAACAGAGCGTGGACATGTGTACATTACCCAGAGAAAAACACATTCTTTTACAAGTGTCTGTGTTCAGGGTTTCCCGCAGCACTTTGCAGTCAAAACAACAGCCTTGGCAAAACAAGCCTGCCGCCTTAACTATACGTCGTAAAAAAAAAAAAACGTGTTACTTTGTCCTGTTTTCTCCCTTTCATTCCAAACCGTGACCAACGCCAATCACCCTTCTCCACAGAACGCATTAAAAAATAAGAAGAAACGTGTCATGAATCGTGAAATCATGAAAAATAATCAGATTTTATCATCTTCACATATGTGATATGCCTCCGAATCAGAGCTAGTGAGCGGAGCTGAGCTGTGCAAATATCTCACTCCTCGTTCTCAAGAATCAGTCAAATCGCGAACAGCCACAGCTCCGTTTAATTGTCAGGTGTGATGAAATGCGTTCATATTCCACTTTTTATGTCATAAACGTTGCAGGCCTATGGAAAGGTTTAGTGGTAGGGTTGTCCAATGATCAGGTTGTTGCTTCAATTTGTGTTTTAATTTATGCAAGACGCACCGATGCTGGGTTCATCCGTTTGGCGCAAGTTTAAAATATTTAGCCGACTGCGTGATTTGTCATTTTCGTTCTTTTGGCAATTAATCCCGACTGATCCCTTTAGTTAACGTTGCCAAGCTTGTTTGTTGTTGCAGTATCAGTGTTGCAGTCTTTTAAAATAAATGTTCTGAGTGAAATATATTGCCGTTGCTCTTAGTTCTTTGGGACCGGGGAGCTAAATTTACCTGACGCGAATTTGACCGAGGCGGCCGAGTAAACAGCCACCTGCTCTCAGCACAGTGTTGAGCGCAAGACTGACAATAGACGGGCGTAGGCCCGTCCAGGCCCATCCGTGCCTACGCGTATGTACGTACGCTTTCTAAATTATTTAGCTAACTCCATCCCCATCAACGAACTTAGGCTATGGCCAATATCTTTGTAAGCGGTATGGGAGCAGAACAGAGCGGCCACTCCGGCCTCTAAATTAAAAAGCGCTCCGCGCTCAAATTCCATCCATATTACACAAAACTATAAAATGATCTAAACTTCATTCACTCTCAGTGTATAGATCAGGACAGACTTGCGGAACAGGCTGCAGGTCAACAGTCTGACAGCCTGCATGAAGATAAGCATTAATGGTCCAATTGTAAAACAGTGCAATTACCAAAGGGCCCTTGAAATGATCTTTTTAAAGCCAAGGAGGATGGCTTGTAACAATGCTAGTTGTCAGCTCTGCCATAAGTAGTGACTGATCACATTTGCACATTTTGTTGTTTTGCACTTTCTTTTGCACTTGTTCTATAGTTTGTAATAGTTTGTTTGGTGTTGTTACTTTGTTCTTTGTGAACTGTTATTTTGAGAAGCTGGTGTGTTTTAATAAATAATTGTTAAATATACAGAGTCTGTAGTGTATCGCACAAACAATATGCCAACACCCACACCCCCACCGACGGCAACCGATACAAGAACCCCTTGGATGGCAACCGATACCAGACCATCCCCCCCTCAACCCCCCCACCGGACCTACGACCTAACCCCTTGACATTTCCTGTGGGAAACCCTGAGTGTTGGCTTGGTATTTTTGTAGGTTCCAGATGTTAAAAATGTATACTTCTATCTTAGTTCTGCAGCTTGTTTGCTTGTTGTTTTCAGTTCCAGAGTGTTCATGTTTGTGAGTGTATGTGCTTTTGTGTGAGCATTTGTGTGTGTGTGTGTGTGTGTCTATCTGTGTGTGTGTCTGTATGTGTATCTGTGTGTGTGTTTGTGTACAGCTTGCATGTGATTCTGTTTAGGTGTGTTTGTGTATTGAAGCGTGCATGGGAACTTTGGATACAACTGACTTAACAAAGTATGTCCTCTTAGCACTTCCATGTAGCTACGTATGTGACTCATTAAGAAACAGGTTAAGGCTGAATACATTACTCATCTATGCCACGCTGGACCTGGCCAGTATGAACTCCTACACACACACACACACACACACACACACACACACACTGACATCACTTTTTCTCGACCTCATAGGCGTAGCCCAGAGCTGGAGCTGAGCTCCTTGCAAGAAGTGGGCCGAGCCGTGTCCGTAATCAGCCCCTATCCGGGTGCCTGTTTATAGCTCTGTTTATCCCTCCTCACCAGCTCAGCGCCAGTGCTTTTCTGAAGCTCTGTTGACACTGTTCTAGCTTTACCTTTTTTGACCCCATGGGTCTGGAAAGGGGGTGGGGACTCAGGCTGGTATGCTATCTGGCTGCTCTCCTTCATGTAGAAACACTCACGGATTGCAGAGGAGATGTGTGTGTCTCTCTGATTTACTATCCTCGCCTATGGCTTTCTAGAGGGCCAAACAGATCACACTGTCAGTTGGGTCTACTACAGTCTACTCTAAAATTAACCCCTTCTTAAAAAACGTCCACCTGGATAACGTCCTCCCCCATTAGAAGAGGAACAAGCACTGTGAACTTCTCCCCCGATATTAAAGGGGAAACAGTGTGTAACGATCCTCATTGTTTGGCCTCTTATCTGGCGTCATGGGGTAGATGTGCAGCCCTTTTATCTTTTTGAATTCATGTGCAGTTGTGTCATTAGATAGACTGGCCTGTCATTTAAGTTACGTGTCAGCAATTCCAGGGAAATGTGTTTTCTTTTCCTTGTAGGGATCAAGTTACTGCCTATGCCTCCTGCACGTTTTTCTGCAAAAGGAGATTACCCTTGGGTGGCCAGATCATGTAAACATTTGTAGTGCCATAAAGGAACTCTGAACTTTTGTGTGTGTGTGTGTGTGTGTGTGTATGTCTCTGTGTGCATGTGTGTGTATTTGTGTGTGTGTGTGTGTGTGTGTGTGTGTGTGTGTGTGTGTGTGTGTGTGTGCGCGCGCGTGCTCTCACTTCCTGTTGGACTGGTTTTGGAGGCAGATGGGGGATTGTAGGTCAGCTCTCTTTGTTTTCCTCCCAGGAGTCCTCTGTCATAACAACAGGGCCTCTCTCTCTCTCTCTCTCTCTCTCTCTCTCTCTCTCTCTCTCTCTCACACACCATTTCTCTCTCTTTCTCCCTCTATTTATCTATCTCTCTCTGCATCCCCCCCTGTATATTTTGGACTGTGACTAGGAAAACAGTGAAGACATTTCCCCTCTCTCCCCCCCTTCCTGTCATACACCAGAGATCTCTGTCCTCTAAAGCAATGACAGAGCCTCTGTGTACTGTGTACTGTACCCCAATGTGTGTGTGAGAGAGAGAGAGAGAGAGACAGCAGACAGACAGACAGACAGACAAACTTTTCAATGCCTCGTTTTATGAGTAAAGAACATAGTTGTACTACTGTAGAAGTTTCGTACCATTCAGGGCATTATTAGTGGGGTAATTTATGAGATTTATGAGATTCGTTTCTGACAGCGCTACTCGACCAGGGTTCGACCAAGGGAAAACAGGTTCTGGGAGGGTGTTTGGCTCGGGGTCATGGTGCAAAGGACCCTAGGGTGAAATTACTCCGAACCATCGCTTTAGGTGTTTTGCCACTGGTGATGTTGGGCCACTTGTTGCAGGTATGTAACCTCACTGAAATGTCATAACACCTGTTTTGCTGTCGTAACACCTGTCAGTGTTCAGCGTTGATAGACCCCTTCCTTTTATACAGGAAGCACGGAAGCTCAACAATAGCATTTCATTATATTTCTTCCTTGTAGGGATTTCTCTCTATATACATCAGTCACATATTTTCATACTGTCGTACACTGAGAGACAGTTGATCCCCCTTGCTGATTAGATCTCATGGGTGGAATTGAATTACAAATACCCTTCTCCCTCTCTCTCTCTCCCTCCCTCTTTCCTCTGCTCTCTCTGTGCGAGTTGTGAAACTATTCCTCAGGCAGTGTGCAGAGCCATCAGTGCCCTGGTAATCTTGATTATTAGATATTGTGTATACTCTGCGCTTGGTGCCAATCTCCAGCTTCATGTTAATTCACGTCTGTCATCTGGCAGGCCACTTGATGTTGAGACGAACTGACGGAAACTCATTTATGGTGGAGTTAGACATTCTGTCTGTCTTTCTGTTAGAGTGATGGTTCAAATTGCGTCTATGGAATACTTGTGGGATATTGCTCTCCGTAACAGGTGCGTGCGATTGGATAGACACACTTTTGTTACCCCCCTACCCCCAACACACACCGAACCGCACAAACATACACCCACACACTCAAGGCCCTCCATCTTCTGGGGCCTGAAGCAATGCCTGCTGTTGGTGTTGCAGCTTCTAAAAGCATTCCTCCGGACCGGCCGTCAAACCCCACCACAAAGGACCGCGTGTATGTAGGAGCACGCCAGCAAGTAGGTAGAACAGATCGCATTGACCCACATATCAGACGTGCCATTCAAGCCACTGTGTCGTCATTTTTTTCCTCATGGTTTTAGAGTGGCTGCTTGATGGAGCGCTTTGATGTGTCCATTCCACTTCCTTCCCTGCGAGAAATTAGGTTCTTCAGATTAGCATGAATGCATGACTCCATGCAGGAACTGATAAGGACAATATGCGGGCTGTGAACTTATGTCCTGTCTGAAAAAGGTAGTGATGTGAGGTGGCAGTAACCCATCTCTAAGATCTTCTTTTGGCTGGCATACTGTGGCACTTCAGAGACAGAAACAGATGGAGCAGTGCCAAAGCATAGCATAAGACTGCACTAAGAACAACGGTGTATCATTTACCATTATTATGACCACAGCAATGTATATAAAAATGCATGTGTGTGTGTGTGTGGTCCTTTTGATAAATGTTTTGGGCAGCACAGAGATTTAATATGTATGTGACATGTCCCTACTTGTTGAGGGATTCTACAGAAAAACCCTAATCAGTTTGGCTGCTCTATCTCAGTGACACTTTGTTTCTGACTGACATGTTTTTGTTTTGTCTGCTTGTGTGTGTGTGTCTAGGTGTATGCTGTAGGAGGCTATGACGGGCAGTGCCGCCTGAGCAGCATGGAGTGCTACGACTCCTTTTCCAACCGCTGGACGGAGGTGGCCCCCATGAAGGAGGCCGTCAGCTCACCGGCCACAGCCAGCTGCGCGGGCAAGCTCTTCGTTATCGGGGGTGGGCCCGACGACTACAACTGCTCAGACAAGGTTAGTGGACTGCCAGAACGGCTCTTCCTCTCTTTTGACTCTTTGAGAATGGACTCTGTCAAAAAGCCCCCATCTGGTTTCCTGTTTCCATTCAACTGATCTCATACTGTAAACTGGCCGGTTAGGAAGAAGATCTCTCTTGAATTTGAATTAGTCTTTGTCATTGGCTTTAAATTCAGACCTCAGATAAGATCAGAAAACGGTAATGTATTGGTCATGCACACGCGCTTAAATAAGAGGTGCGTTCAGATTCATTGAACCGAGGAACATTTGCTACATTTACATGTACGTTTGTTCATTTGGCAGACACTTTTTTACCCAAGACGACTTACAGCAGTACTTACAGCTTTCATTCAGTTCACATACATCACCAATCCACACTGACACCTGATTATTAGGGGTAAATCAGGGAACTCACTCTACACAGTGGTCACAGGGAGACAAGTGACCATCTTCACCAATATGTGTGTACAGCACTGATTGGACAGATATGAGCAGCCCCCATCACACTGTCCTTGTGTCAGGTCACTGTGCATGTTTGATGACAAATGTCTGTTGGTGTCTATCCACTGGCACTGGTGGAGACTAGTCAACCTGGAGGCGGTATCTTTGAGCAGCTCTTTTGTTCAGGTGCACTCTCCGTGCCTCACCTGAGCCGGGACTTTATGTGCCGGCTTGTGTAACCTTCTCATCAAGAGGAAATCTGTCAACATGACGCATGGTGCCTGAAAGCCCTAAAAATAGGTCAACACTCCAACTCTGACTCAACAAAGAGTCGGCGTCATTACGGTTGTCAGGAACTATGTTAAATTGAACAGTCTCCAAACATTGACAATGGCACACATGTTGCGTGCAGGGGTTTTCTTTTCTGTTTTTGTTCGACCACCTGCTAGCATTTGAAATTCCCTCCGTGGGACGTTTGTGTGTATGTGTACACACCTGTTTGTATTTTTGTACAAATCTGCCTAGGTGTGTGTATATAGGTGTGCACCTGTATGTGTTTATGTACATGTGCACATTTGTCAGAGTGTCTATGCGTGTGTGTGTGCTTCTGAGCTCTACCGGAGTGACAGGTGGACCTCAGGAACAGCTATGCAGGATGAACACTTTGTTTTCTGTCGTTCTTTGTTCAAATTATCATCGTCACAGGGCTCTGCTTCTCGTCTGCCTGGCTCAGATTTCTTTTACTGTCTATGGCCTGGCTCAGATTTCAGCATGACATCTGCTACGCTGGCCAGTGCTATTACTGACTGCCAGCGAAGGGAGATCAGAGCCTCAGAGAGCCGTGTGATTGCGTAGGCAGAAAGACGAGCCGCATTATAATGTCAAGAGACAGTCAGTTCAGTCTTCAGCGCTTCAGATAGTGACTGTGGCCCAACTGGTTATGGGTCGTGCTCTAGCGGAGAAAGATTGTACATCTATCTGGTATAGTGTGTCCTGCATTGCGAAAATTCTGTTGCGTTGATCTGACATATGTGAGCCCACATATTTTCTCGAGTAGAGTGTGGAGTTTCAGTGAAATGCACCTGCATGTTCCTAGTAGGCCCCCACTCCGCCGTAGCAGTTTGACAAAGTCTCCATTGTGTCACAGAGGGATCTGAAACATTGAAACAAACAACACATGAAAATCAAAAATGGAAAAGCACAGCAGCTGTTTACATGCACCCACGGGTCCTCTCCAGCAAGCCTCTTTTGGTATGGTTGTGTGTCTGACCCTGATGAGTGCTATTTAAAGACCCCGGGTAGCTCACGTGCACCCCCCACCGTCCTCTCTCCCCCCAGGTCCAGTGCTATGACCCAGAGACGGACAGCTGGTTGCTGAGGGCCAACATCCCCATCGCCAAGCGCTGCATCACTGCCGTCTCCCTGAACAACCTCATCTACGTGGCCGGTGGGCTGACCAAAGCCATCTACTGCTACGACCCGGCGCAGGACTACTGGATGCACGTGGCCAGCACCTTCAACAAACTGGTGAGACCCCAGGCCATGTTTCAGATGACCCCATGTCCTGGGAATCCTGTTGTAGCTCATAATGACTTGTCAGCAATTTTCACTGGGCCGCGAGGGTCAGATATCCCTGTAGTTGGTTATTCAGTCTCACGTAAGCTATTTTCACTGCCATGCTGAATGTCATCGGAGCATCTCAAACCAGCTCTTCACAGAGGTCATTTATTTTGGAACCTAATTAAAAAGAACACAAATATTGTATGTTAAAAAAGGCTTTAAACATAGCTCGATCATCAGTCGCCCAGTCCAGTGCCTCCTTAGATAATGTCATCTAAATGTGACCTAAGTGATTGACAGTGATTTTAAAGTGTTTTGTTTGTAAGTTTGTCTCATCTTCTAACCCCCCCCCCCCCCCCCCCTCTCTCTCTTGTGCAGGAGAGCTGTGGCATGTCTGTGTGTAACGGGAAGATCTTCATCCTGGGCGGTCGGGGTGAGACGGGCGAGGCCACGGACACCATCCTGTGCTACGACCCGGCCTCTGGCATCATCACCGGCGTGGCCGCCATGCCCCGGCCCATCTCCTACCACGGCTGTGTCACCATCCACCGCTACAACGACAAGTTCCACCGGCCTTGATAACAGCACTAAACACACACACACACACACACACATAAACACATTAAAATAACCTAGGACTCAGAAACACACATGTAAAGATACAATAATGGACCCATTTTCATGTATATAGAAAAAAAAACTAGAATCCACATGTACAGTGACACAAATACATAAAGTAATTTCTTCACAAGCTCCTTGGAACTCATTTACAGTTTAACTATATATGCTCGGCTGATTGCTCTCTCTTTCCTACATGATTGGCCTTCCTCAGAGTGGTCGGTACGCCTCACCTTTGTACGATGGCGCACAGCTCAGCACACCAGCACGCTCACAGGTCAAAAGGTCATGTTTCCCATAAGCCCAGAGACTAAAAATGAATCCTTATCGCCCTCATAAAGGACAATGACCTGTTCTTCGGAACAGGCCGAATAGTGAGGGTGACTATGAAAGGTATCATTACTTTCCTCATCTCGGGTTGTTTGTAATCAAAGCAGTAACGAGAGAACTAGGTTCCACCTGGTTCTACTGGGTTCTAGCAGCTGCCAGTGGGTTCTGGTAGTGTTGTTTCTCAAGGCACTGTTCTTTTCACATGGCTCCTTATTTTGTTAGTCAATATATTTTACCCCCTCTCTTCCGTCATTGTGTTTATACCCTCATGTTGTGAAGTATGTGTTGATTTTATTGATTTTTTTTTATATCATCTTAAGTTATGTTTTGTAAGCTATTTTACTACGTGTAGCATAATTAGATATGGTATTCATGTGTAGATGTTGTTTGTACTGACACTAGTTTAGAGTGTAAGGTAGAGACTGGGTGAGTGGTTGAGTGATTTCTATTTCTTTCTGTGGGACAATTGTGAGACTGCACACAGGGCTTGCTTTCTGACAGGCTGACATACCAAAATTCATTTGGTTCTGTAATATTCACTGACAAAAAGTTTCATTAAGAACCTCAATAACCTTTCTTGTTCAACAAGAATGTGAAAGAACTCAACTTCCTGTATATGAACTTTACATTTTGACACATCTTTTACTGTTCTTAAGACTAAAAATAACAACCTTCATTCCTTCATTGGAAGGAACTTTTAAGATTCAAAGCCTGTAGCGCTCAAAGCCCTGGAGAACAGTATTTATTGAATTGCTGTTTTCGCTCTGCAGAGAAACAAAAACTGTGTGTGGTGGATGTATCTTGCAGTAACCCACATACATATATACAGGTGTGCTTAGTAGTGATGTAGTCTTGGTGTGGGCCTTGTTTGGGTGATTGATGATGTCTGGTTAATGAGGATTGAATGCGTTCTCAATAACGGTCAGTAAATGTATTGCCGCTGGAATAGAATTGTATTGCTGTGAAACAATTTTTTTTTTTGTATTTAAATGTTTCTATTTTGCATTTTAATACCAATCGTGCCTTTTAAATGTCCTTTCAAAACTTAAGAGCCCCAGTTATGCACTTGTGTGGATGGGATCCAACTTATTTCTTTTCTGAATGTCAGGATTGGAGATGCATAGAAGGCTTTCTTTTCATTTTATTTTATTTACTTTCTGATTTTCAAATGTGTGTGTGTGTGTGTGTGTGAAGGAGGCACAGAGGAGGTCAAACAGCCTCCTCTTGATCCAATAGCCTGCCAGAAGATGTGAACTGGCTAACATCTGTACACGTTCAGGGACATGACACCGCCACAGGAATGTCTCAGGCCTAGTTGGAGCCGAGGGGAAATAAGAGTCAGAGGCTCATAGCACTACCATGGAGCTGAAGCCATAATTAGCCCAGTTTAGCAGCGCCACACATGCCAGCCTCCCCTCGTCATCCACAGATAGCGACAGGAATGCTGGCACTGCTCACGGAAATGTTGGAGCTCCTCTCTTGGGAAGATCTCCATACACACACACAATACTGTAGAAATACACAAAGACAAAGTGATAAGAGAAACATACATGCACACACACATACAATGAGGAAAACAGTGAGAGAGGCATAGACACACACACAGACAGAGTGATAGATAGTTTCATGCACACACACACACTGTTGAGGTCTTTAGCCCCTGGAGACAGACTGCCTTTGGTGTGTGCTTACATATTGTAGCATGCACACGTGAGAGGGCTAAATGAGTCTGGTGGACTGTCATCGTCACAGAGTTCAACCAACTATTAGGGTGTCAGCATTTTATGACTAATAAAACACCTTTTTTTTTTTTTTTTTTTTTTTTCGTTGTTCTTGCCTTTCATTGATTTTGCTTATTTTTTGTGTTTTTAGGGTTGTGGAAATGTGTGTGTGTGTGTGGTGTGTTTGTGACTTGTTTTTTTGTAAGGGTGATATTTTGTTTTGGGAAGGATTGAGTGTGATCCTCACCTCCGATTTATTTGCTGGCCAACTACATGTGTAGGGCTGCATGGTTAAGGCTTTAATCAAGAGCATCAGGCATGAGCACGTGCTGTCATATCACCAGGAACCAAGTCAGTCAGAGCTGCCTTTAGTCTGGGGAGACTACTGGACAGTTGTTTGGAGTGATGGAGCGCGTGGGATGAGGGAAGGAGTGTATGAATGGGTGACCTAGTGTAAAATTAGTGCCTTTTCCTTGTGCGAATGGACATTTTTATCATGTAGTCGTGGAAAATGGTGTGGTATACCAGAGATAACTGCAGGGTGTGGAAATCTAGAAATGATGTAAGCATAAGAACTCAGAGGGCCTGGTGCGCCAGCTTCCTGCACAATGCTAAATTTATGGATTTATGGAGTAGTGTTATTCATATCATGCACTCATGCACAGCACTTGTCAGCCAAATAGAAAAGAGCCCTGAACCAGACAGTGCGTAAAATGTGCCTCAGAGATCTTGTGTTGAAATGGAACGATCAATTTGAGTGCCTTTGTTATCTCTCTTTAACATGCCTGATGATTGACTTCTTTGCTAATTGTTTTGTTTTTTCTTTCTGACAGGTATGTTTGTAATGCTACAATAAAGCCTGTTTGTATGCAAATAATTTATGGCCTTTCTCATTTTTGTAAATGATGGTGATGTGGAGGGAAGATTTATTTACCTGGTACTACCACAGGATGTCATGAATGCAATGCGCATTTGAGATGACTCAAATACTTTACGTTCGACATACTCACGCAGCCGTGTAGCTGATGGTAGATTGACTTTCGTATATCACTGATTTCACCAGAACAAAACAGGATTTTTTTCTGAAAAAAATCACCAATGTGGGCTTCCTAATAATTTATTTTGTAATGTTCCTTCCTGCATGATTTCTTCTGTTACCTCTCATCCTTGTTCTAAATTTCAAAGACATTTAAGCTGAACAAAACAATCTGGAAAGAGATGGCTTGACAAGAGAGATGTCTAATAATCAAATACTTGGACATTATTCTTTTACAGTACACCCACATGCACAAAGACATGCCTCAGAGATGTCCAAGAAACTGATTTCAGTCAGGATCACTTTGTCAAAAAGGTTATTGGTAATGCATAATGTTTCATTTGGCGGTATGGCTCTGTTCTGGGAGCCCCCTGCCCTTCCACGTGCAAACATAGATAGATAGATAGATAGATATACTTTATTGATCCCCAGGGGAAGACATTATTCTTTTCTCAGTAGTATAATGACAGGCCTCTATCTAACAGATATGTTTCTCTGTACATCAGAGATGTTTCAATACATCCCTCCAGCTGGATTTGTGGCATTTATATGGAAGATCCAATATATGCACATAAATATAAATAAAAAAAGAAATGTTATATTTTAGTCCCACGTTTGATGAAGCAAATAAGAAATCATGTGATTTCCCCATACCCTCCAAACGTGAATTTATGTCTGTGGCTATCAACTACAATTATCCAACATAATTGTCTACAAAATAAAGTCTACAAGCATATTTTGACAAAAATACTGATCAAATGACTTGTGGCCTGTCTCATGAATGACTGTTTGGTCTATCAGAAAGGGGCTCCTAAAGGCCTCAATGTTATTGGAGCTGTGTGGAGAGGGGAAATACCACAATGACAAATGATGGGCTTCTAGCCATAATTAGTAGTTCTGCAGAAATACTGAAGTAGTCACTAATCTCCGTCTCTGTGTTGTCTGCGGAGGGGAGGACTGGCGTGTGAGGTCCACCAAATTTGCATGTTCATGTTTTGCAACCTTTGCCTCTCGACCAGGTGTGGTATGTTGGGGGCGGGGGGGTGGGGGGGTTGGGGTAGTGGGAAGGGGAGGACAGGGGCCTCATTTATAAAGCGTTCTTACGCACAGATTTGATCTTAGACCGTGCGTACGCTCAAATCCATGCCAACGCTCAGATTTATAAAAGCCGTCTTTGACGTGGAAAAGTGCTTATCTCCACGTCAGGTTCAAATTTGACGTACGACCATTTCCTTGTGGTAATGCCGGGGTACTGCAAGTAATCTGAGGTCTACAGGTGATCTAGTAAATGAGGCCCCTGGCCTGTGAGGTCAGGCAAATTTGCATATGTTCATGTTTTTTAACCTTTGCCCTGTGACCAGATGTGGGGGTAGGTTTGATTAAGCAAATAAGAAATCCTGTGATTTCCACATGCACTCCAAAAGCTCATTTCCCACAACGAATGTCTGTGGCTATCAACTAGAATTATTCAACATAATTGTGGTTCGTAAAAGTGGTTCGGATAAGAAGAATAGTCAATGCTTTATATGACAAGGCATTATACTGCAAATATATATATATATGACCGTCATGGGAATCATGATGAATTCACTTTGATTTGACCAAACAGTAATGTGGGCTTCCTAAACATTTCTTTTCTATGTTCCTAGTTCTTCTGTTTCCTCTGTCATCTTTCAGAAGCATCCCACATTCCACATCCCACATCTGTGATGCAGAGGGAAGATATATTTACTTGGTACCACTATCACAGGATGTCATAAATGCAATGGTTCATAATGATGGAGATTCATTGCTCTGGAAAGAGATGGCTTGACAAGAGAAATGTCTGATAATCAAATACTTGGACATCATTATTTTCTTTCTACACCCACATGCACTAAGACATTCCTCAGAGAAGTCCAAGAAACTGATTTATCGTTATATCTTTGATTGTTGACTTGTTGACATGACATCTTACTATGACAACTATGACTTTTATACTTATGCAGTGTACAGAGTTATTCCTCAGAAAGCTCAAAGGAACTGATTTATCTTCATCTCTTTTCTTTGTCCACTTTGACTTGCCTCAGTAACTTAAAGAGCCCTGATGACTTTTATAGTATGTTTTGGACTTTGATCCTTTTAAAACATGATCATGTTGTATAATAATCTTCATATCATGCTGACATGAAGATTTCTTTTTGTCTCCTTTCATTTACTTTCTTGATTTGAAAGCGCTCCAACATGCATGAGCACAATGCCTGTGCATGCAGAATCAACTAAAGCACTAAACTTGCTTTGACTGCATGTTATATTGCTATCATGTCACTGTTTAAGTCTTGGCCTCTGTCTCTAATTGACAGATGAACTTAAATTGGACATATTTGTTTTTTTGTCTTATATTTGAGTATGTCTACATGTCCTTCTATGATAACCAAAGTCAAACACAATTTAAAGAGGTAATTATGAGTTTTTCTTCCGGATTTTATTTTATTTTTTTCTTCAGTTCAGTTTATTTCAGTTCAGGTTTATTGTCATATGCATATTTAGTACAAAGAACCACAGCAATGAAATACAGTGTGCCTTATCACTCTCTCAGCACCAGTCAATACATAACAATTATAAAATAACATTTAAAAACATCCATTACTTTAGTACTTTTGTGTGAACGATTCTCGGGACACTGAAAGACCAGGGCTCATGAAACTTGGTGGGCATGTAGCCCCACAAGTATGACATGGAACCATTGTTTTTCGTTTTGATCCGTCACCCACCTGCCGCACCGGGCTCCTTAGATACGGTTTTCTGTGAATATCTCGAGAACCATAAGGCCTAGGTATGACACCCTCTGAATGCATGGCAAGTTTCGTGGAATTACGTTCATGGGGGACCATACAAAAAATGAATATATGTGAACATTTAGTGACTGTACACTACGCATGCACACACACATGCACTCATGAACAAATGCAAACACACACGTAAAGATACATGCAAACACTTGCAGGCACACACACACACACACATACACAGGTACGCAAACACTCACAATCACACACGCATAAATACACACACATAGACACACACACACACACACAGTAGACATGCAGGCATATGTACGCATGCACGCACATGCACACACACAGGCACGCACGCACAGACTCACATACACATAAACACAAACACGTACAAGCACGCATGCACAAACACACCCACACACACACATAAACACACCCAAACACACACCCACAAACACACACACTCACAAGGGAAAACACACACACAGAGAAGCACACATATACACACAAGCAAATGCACACATTCATTTACACAAAAGTTGCAAGAGTAGGGCATGGAATAGGAGATGGAGACAAATTGACAAGCGTAAATTGCGGTACACCAGAACTTGTGTTGACTTCTTTGCTGATTGTTTTTTTTGTTTTTTTCTTGCTGACAGGTATGTTTGTAATGCTACAATAAAGCCTGTTCAAATGACTTGTAGCCTGTCTCATGTAGATGATGGTGATGTGGAGGGAAGATTTATTTACCTGGTACTACCACAGGATGTCATGAATGCAATGCTCCATACTGATGGAGAGGTTTTGCTCTGGAAAGAGATGGTTCAGATGCTTTACATTCCACATACTCATACTAGCTGGTAGATTGACTTTCCATATATCACTGATTTCACCAGAACAAAACAGGATTCACACGGAAATCAGCAATGCGGGCTTCCTAACAATTTATTTTTTAATGTTCCTTCCTGCATGACTTCTTCTGTTACCTCTGTCATCCTTGTTCTAAATTTCAAAGACATTTAAGCTGAACAAAACCATCTGGAAAGAGATAGCTTGACAAGAGAGATGTCTAATAATCAAATACTTGGACTAAATTATACTAAATACTAAATTATTCTTTTACAGTACACCCACATGCACAAAGACATGCCTCAGAGATGTCCAAGAAACTGATTTCAGTCAGGATCACTTTGTCAAGAAGGTTATTGGTAATGCATAATGTTTCATTTGGCGGTATGGCTCTGTTCTGGGAGCCCCCTGCCCTTCCACGTGCAAACATAGATAGATAGATAGATAGATAGATAGATAGATAGATAGATATACTTTATTGATCCCCAGGGGAAATTCAAGTGGAAAGCCTAAGGCAGAGAGAGCAGCAAGATAAACCCCCATAGGGTACAGAACAGACCAGACATCAATGTCAACACTAGCGGCAAGAGTAGGCAGGCTACAGCAGCTCAAAAAGGGCGCTCTGAATGATGTCCACCAATATAAGAGCGAGTGATCAGCTGATCAATCAGCTGGGTCAGCTGAGCAGTTAGCCAAGTGCTGGGTGTGACTCCGTGGCCTGCCTGAAATAACGCTATGCTCCATTTGTCATAATTCCTTTGATTGTTGACTTGTTGACATATTTTAACTATGACACAAAGTTATTCCTCAGAAAGCTCAAAGGAACTGATCTTCATCTCTTTATCCTTGTCCACTTTGACTTGCCTCGGTAACTTAAAAAGCCCTGATGACTTTTGGACTTTGTACCTTTTAAAACATCATCCTGCTTTTGGGAACAATGCATTACTTAATCAGTGACAAGGCATGGCAGTATTCATACGCAAACCAGTGATGTGGGCTTCCTAATACTACTTTATTTTGTAGGCTAATGTTCCTTCCATTCTGTCAGCCCTCAGATGCATGATGTGATGTGATAGCCTTCCAAACAAAACTGTGAAAATTAAACTATTTGTCAACAGAGACCAATAGAGACTAGGGGTTTGTAACGGTGTATAAACTATTGTTCTGAAATGAGTTTAGCTCCCTTATGTGTTTAACAGTCCCAAAGATGGCGGCGCGTCTATTTCACAATCTTGACCCCTGGGCACTCTTTACTTTACATAGCCTAGGCTAATGAAAAGAATGAATTCAGCAGAGGTAGCCCAGAGCTCAGGCTATCGGTGCAAACGGCGACGTTCGGAGGTCCTTTGCTATGTGTAACAGACCGCTGTCAACAGCAACGGGTTTCACTGAAAGTCAAACCAGACGGGTTGATCAGCTGTACAATAAAGAATGTTTGATTCAAGTTCAGTGTTGTGTGTGGTGAACTATTTGATTTAAAAAGACATCATTTATGGGGTTGTTTTTGTCTCGTTTTGGCGTCACGTCGGGTTTGCCCTGTCAGGATTTTCCGATAGACTAATGATAACAATCTCATAATGCTGCTGATATTGAATTTTAATTTCTGCCTTGTGAGAGGAGTTCAAAGACATTTAGATAAGGATTAATTGGGTATTGGTAAATAGAGTATATGATGGATACCTTTTTGGGCTGTACCATGAAGGGAAAACTGATTCAACCATATAAACCATATATTTTCTGAAAGCTTATACCCTCATGATGTGATCTAACATTCATTTCTCATTTTCCCATTTACTTTGCTGCCCCTTCATAATACATAAGGTATGAGTAAATCGGGTATTTGGCTGATACCTTCGGGTCTGTGCCTTTAAGAGAAAACTAATTCAACCACCAAACCATATTCTGAAAGCATAAACCTCAGGATGATATCAAACATGGGTTTTCACATGTTCCATCCTCCTCTTTACTGCCCATTCATAAAATAATAATAATAATAATAATAATAATAAGTTTATTTTATATAGCGCCTTTCTCAAACCCAAGGTCGCTTTACATAGTAGGAAGGCAGGGAAACACAATAACAAACAAACAAACAATACAACAGAGACAAAGGCAGGGAAATACAATAACAAACAAACAAAACAATACAACAAAGACAAGTTATCTGTAGGAACTATGTGTTGGGTGTGGAGGAGAAGTGATCATTAAACAGAAAGGTCTTGAGATGTGCTATGAATAAAACATATGGGTATTAGTAAATCAAGTGTATACATTTTGGGCTGTATAAGGGAAAACTAATTACACCACCCAAAACCTAATTATACCACCCAAATCATATAATGTCTGAAAGCATACACCCTGAAGATGCATGTGAACGAACATGGGTTTTGACATTTCCCACTCTCCTCATGACTTTGCTGCCCGTGCATAATACATTGGGTATACACTGTAAGAAAATTTCCCGTAAAAAAACAGGAATCAACTGGCAGCAGAGTTTCCAGGAAGTTCCTGTTATTTAACGGTGCCCTGGTTTAACATTAAGTTAATGTAAAATAACAACATTCATTTCCTGTAAATTAACAGGAAACAACTGGCAGGACTTCCAGGAGCTTCCCGTTGTTTAACGGCAGACTACCATAACATTAAATTCCTGTTAAGTATATAACATCATTTTCATGTTGGGTAACAAGAAAAAAATGTGATCTTCACGTTAGTTACACAACAGGTCTTTAA
The DNA here is from genome assembly GCF_017589495.1 of Alosa alosa. Lineage (NCBI taxonomy): Eukaryota > Metazoa > Chordata > Actinopteri > Clupeiformes > Clupeidae > Alosa > Alosa alosa. Next base: position 24,979,597 of record NC_063189.1, on the reverse strand, counting down.
TTTTTTACAATTACAGGAAACAAGTTCCATATATTGAGTTCATCCACTCTCAAATCAACATTTTAAAGATAAAAATCCATTTTTTCACATCAGTTACTTATTTGTAGTTTAACAGATATTTTATTTCACAGCACTTACTTGACAGTCTAACAGTAAAGTAATCTTTATAATCTTTGAAAGATGAAGGGACATGAAGCAAGATAATAGTAAATAGTAATTCAGGAACATGTAGACTGACTATAATCGTATTTCAGGATCAGGGAATAAGACACAGAAGAATTATCATGGAAAAAAAAAAACATCGCGATTAGGCTCGTGTATCATGTATGAATGTAAAATGTAGATACATAGTAGTATTTTGAAAATCGGATTTCAAAGAACAGGTAATAGGATACAGAGGAATTACAATGGAAAACAAATACATTGCATTAGGCCCGTTTAAAATGTAGACACGCTATCTAGTAGTATTTTGAAAATCGTATTTCAAAAAACAAGGAATAAGGTACAGAAGAATTATCATGAAAAACAAAAAACATCATCGATTAGGCTCGTGTATCAATTATGAATGTAAAATGTAGACATTGATCTAGTTGTATTTCAAAAAAATCGGAAATAAGGTACAAAAGAATTATCATGGAAAATAAAAACATCGCATTAGGCTTGTGTATCACATATGTATGTAAAATGTAGACATGTTATCTAAAGTAGTACTATTTCAAAATCAAATAAGATACAGAATAATCATCACAGATATTTATCAATTATCAATATCATTGCATCGCATTGGCCTTGTGTACATGTGAGAATGAATAAACTGACAGATTATGTCCAGAAGTAAGAGATGAGTATAAATGATAATCAGGGAGGGAATCAAGTAACATTCATGAGAAATCAAGTAACATTCACTTTACTTATTAGTGATTGTTCTTAGGCTTCTTCTGGGCCTTTTTCTGTGAGAGAGAGAGAGAGAGAGAGAGAGAGAGAGAGTTACAAAAACTGATAGGGTACACTAGGATTCATGTAGAGGAAAATTGTGCCAAAGTGAATGAATCGGATGTGAATTTGTAACGTTAACACACTTTCTCACAATGAAATTAACTGACATTTATTACTTACTGTAACTGCATTTATATTTGATTTAATCAGTTGTATAAAGTAGAAGTATAGTGTTATGTGGTTATTACAGCAGTACTATGCATGATTGCTCTCTTCAGAGGGTGTAATCCTGCATAGTAGTGCTTATAACTACATAGTAGACTACTACACAACCCCCCCAATACATACCACACATAAAACAAACTCTGGTTCGAAAGTGTGACATGAACTTACCTCTGAAAGAATTCAAGGGTGCACGCTGCCTCCTCCTGATATTGCAGATTCAGAATATAGAAGGTGGAGAAACATGTCGCAATCCCTGTTAGAAATGTGGCGAGGTTGGACCCTTCACAAACGATTAAGGATTCAATGCTGACCATCCACTTTTGATGATTACCTTGTCGTTCACCTGAAAAAAAGAATTTTCATATTCAATTTAAGATATAGATCCACATGTCAACTATGATTAGATTCCTTTTAGGATTTTGTCCAAACAAAATTCAATACAGAAAAAAAAAAAAACATTTAATGTTCAAAAGTTGATTTAAATATGTATATGTTGATCATTATTACTCTAGTGAATGAAAACAAACATACCTAGTAATATCATGGAAGGTCACAGGTAGGCTTAGAAGACTCAACATCAGCTACAGTCGCACATCCCTTAGCAAAAGAAAAGAAAGGCACTGAACAACTCTTCATGATGTGTGTGTGTGTGTGTGTGTGTGTGTGTGTAAGGAGTGAGTGAATGTGAGTTGTCTGCAAGGTGAGTATGAAAGGTGTGTGTGTGTGTGTGTGTATGTGTGTCTGCCGTTGAATGATTAAAAGTGATGAGGTGGGTGTGATAAGATGTTTGTGTGAGGAATGTGTGTATGTGTGTGCAAAGTGAGGGTGCTTGCTTTTGAAATTGTCTGTCTTATCAAAACCACATTGTTTATGGTTTCTATATATGTGTGTCTAAAGACCTAGATAGATAGATAGATAGATAGATAGATAGATACTTTATTGATCCCCAGGGGAAATTCAAGACCTGCATGTCTCTTTAATTTGGCAATCTGGAACACAGCATGGAAGGTCTATATTGGGTATATTGTCATGAATTTAGGTATGGCTCACATAAATAGACGCAGTGGACTGATGCCCACATATATGACATGTAAACATCTTCCTGTTGCATGCAGCTAGCTCAAATGAACTCAGGAGGAATACCATACCGTGTCATGCAACCACCTCTGCTATGGAAAGCTAGCTAGGCTACTAACTAGCATTAGCTTTCTAAACTGTCAACTGAAGGACTTAACACAACTTTTAGTAATTACCAGCACGGGCGAAATCCATGCATACAAGTAAACACTGAAAGCAGTAGTCACACTACACTGATCCGTTTGTGCCATATTGTTTATTTGGCCACTGGTTTATTAAACTGATGATGCTAAGCAGACTTAGCTAGCAAACAGTGTTATAGCAGGTAAATCACGCGAGTTAAACTTTTAAAAACTCACACGATACCCTACTCATACCAATACTTTTAGATGGCTTCAGATTGCAATGGAGAAACATAAAATTTGATCAACAAGTGATAACGATAACGCATGGCTTAAGGGCTTGGCGTGGTTTTGGCTAGCTGAATAGCACTGCTACTAACCGTTTCAGCAGGGTAACATTCAGAGATGTTGTATTTTACAACTTGTATAAACATGACCAGTGTGCTTTCAAACGTTGTATTTCTGGTCAAAGATGACAGATAAACTCACCTTATTGTGTTGATGGGTTTGGGTATGATTCCAACGTATCGTCTTCTCTCAGCAGACAGCTTCCCATCACCAGCTCGAAGGTAGCGTTAATAGATAGCGGGGAAATGCGTGTGTTCCAGAATAAACATTACGGCGTGGTAAATAACAGTGTTGGAGCCTGATTTTACACATTTGTCTTACTAATGACTGGAAAGTCCTGTTTATTGAAGGAAACAGGTGAATAATGTTGGAATCTGGGTGTAAATTTACAGAAACTTTTTACAGTGTAGGTAAATCAGGTGCATGGCTAATACCTTTTGGGCTCTGCCATTTAGGGAAAACTGATTCAATCACCTAAACCATATATTTTCTGAAAGCATATACCCTCAAGATGTGAACTAACATAGGTTTTGACATTTCCCACCCTCATCATGAGTTTTCTGCCCATGCATAATACATTGGGCATACATTTTAGGCGTTTTTTTTTTTATCATACATAAATCCTGTTAAGAGATGGGTGGCCTTTTATGTGAAAGTAATTGTGGGTGGATATAATTACTTGACAAAAACACAGCAGACTTCGGCAGAATTCCAGATATCCAAGATTCAGGCTTTACTTTACAATAACGCGCGTCAAGGGAGAATACAGCCTTCAGCTCAGAAGCATCGACTACCATTCTAACTACTACTGGAGGAGACTGGCCTTTTATGCTCAATTTGCAAGGGTGTGGTTCAAGAGGACGTCATAGGTACAACGTCCTGTGATTGGCTTTCTCTTCCCGCCGTTAGGTAGAAATGTTATACAGGATGTTCTAAACATTCTTACACTTAAATCATTGTACTCCTTGTACTGAGACTATAAAAATGATACCAAACATGAATACATTTACAGTTAATAACACAAACATATAATTCAGCTAAAGTGAACCCTAAGGTCTTTGTCTAACCCAAAGACAGAACAAAGGAGCTTGTGGACAGATGGTAGGAGCAAAAGGTGCCCAGCCAGTGGGGACATTTCACACCTACATCTGCATTGAATAGATCAAAGAAAGAAAGAGAGAATACACTTTCAATGTAAATGGAGCGAAGCCTCCATCTAGTCTGGGGCAAGAAAATGTCATAAAAATAATTCCCATCATACGGCACCCACACACACACACACACACACACACCTCCCCGACATTCTAAATCAATTGTATGCACCATAATGCTATAGAGTCTAAAGTACTCATATTCCATGCTATTGATCTACTTTTGCACACAGCTTCACAAGACCTGGTGCTAGGGCTCAGTTGTGTTTCTAAAGTCATATCTAGTGACCTAGAGGGCTGAAATGTGGTCAGTTCAGAGATGCTTCTTATCTGGCAGAAAGAAAAAACAATATTCTAGCCTCTGTAGCTCTGTGCCAGTACTTCACACAGCTATTGTGATTGTTTCCTAAGAAACTGCAGGGTCTGAGCTAGCTTTCTAAAGAGGTCAAGCATTTGATGGTAGGCCAAAATAAGTGGGAACAGTGCCCTCTGAAGTATAGGCACAGTGCAATGTCGGGGGTAAAAGCCTAGAAATGGCCCAACCCAGATCAGGTTGCTCTATTAAGCTTCAGAAGAAACTCCTTGATGGCATCCTAGATTTAGGCCACAGAGCTACACTACAGCAATATAATAAAAGTTAAGCTATTAACAGTTAAGCATTTTAAAACTAAGGCTACAGATAATGTTATCGCTGTATTTGTCAATATTAGTACTAGAGGATAGGACTGCCTAGTACTAATAGAAGTATGGAGGTGAAGTGGTAGAAGAGTCTGTAGTAGGGGGGACACCCCTGTTCTGATGGAGCTTGGCAGATTGTTCCACCATCAGGGACCACAGATGAAAAAAGCCTCAATTGCCGTGGGAGTTGGGGCAGCAGCGCCAGACGGCAGATCCAGCAATCACTTTGTATGCAAGCATTAGTGACTTGAATTTGGCAGCTAATGGAAGCCGGTGGAGCTCAGTGAACAGTGGGGTAACGTGCCCTTTTTGGCTGATTGAAAACCAGACGGGCCGCAGCATTCTGGACCATCTGTAGCGGTTTTACCACACAAGCTGAAAGGCCTGTGAGGAGGATGTTGCAGTAGTCAAGGCATGATATAGCCATGGTCCGTACTAGGAGCTGAGTGGCGTGTTAGGTTAGGTACGTTCTGATTGTCCTTATATTAGCATGCATAATGCATTCCATTTTTGGTTACTTTGGTTGTAGACTGTTACTTGCTCACTGGTGGCCATAATCATTCAGTTCATCAGAAACCATAAATCAAAATGTATCTTAACTAATGTCTCAACATGTACATTAACAGTTTATTTAATGTAAAGTTAGTACTTTAGATTTCCTAAACAGAAATACAGAACCAGTACTACTTACCTTAGTAAATGATTATGCACAAACACGCATAACAGTTACCGGTATATATATTTGGCCTTTACCTATGGTCTGCGTCGGTGGGGTCTACAGAGAAATACAATTGACATTGTAGGTTAGTTCTAAACTAACTAAACAAACTATATTCAAAATGCAAACAACTTAACACCAGCATCTAAAATGCAATTTTTTCAATGGGGGAGGGTCACTTTAACAGCTGTTAACACTAATATAGGCCTAGCTGTGACTCAGGAGGTGTTATCATACCAAAATGTTATCTACAGACATGGATCTTTTCCAAATGTTTAAGTAACCTTTGCCACCTTGAGTGGTACCGACATCTGGTTTGGCCCATGGAATATCAAGCTACTGGCCACTCAACTTCAAACTGACCCTCTGCAATGTATCCGCGACGATGTATAATGAAGACACTTTGATTTTTAGCACCACCTGCTGGGAACAGTTAGGAATTGCAAGGCCTAAGTCTTCTCAGCGCTATGGTGTTAGCAACTGTAGCTGTACCCCTGTCAACCCTGTGTAGCAGTGCCCCTGATAGCACGTATGGACCCAGGTTCATTATTCCCGGTGTAGAGTAATTAGCACCTTGCAGAACGACACATTATCATCATCCAGTTTCATCCATATTACTTCTACACAAACCGTTCTCGCTGGCCTCGCGTTTTGTTGCTGTCCGTCCATGGTGAAAGAGAGGTAGGGTGAGATTTTATTTGGAATATGGCTAGCTAGCTTGCAGCAACACTTGTGTGATTTTGTCGAGACTGGTTTAACCTTATTTAACTCCGTGCAATCAGTAACTCAATGTATTACTTCAAACTATACGTCTAGAAGTCTAACCATGAATGATTATGAGCTATAATTTCTTGCAAATGGTCTAAACAAATTGCCAAGAGACCAACACATGATTAGCTAATTCAGGCCAAAGGGGTTTGCCGGTGTGGAGTGTTGGTTGTACCGGAGACGACGCTGTTAGCAGTGGATCTCCCGAATAGCTAACGCTGTAGTGTCAGGTAGCGTGTTTGGTGCTAATGCTATCTCACAAATCACGTTGTGTACAAGTCAATTTGTTAGCTTTGTCATGTTTGCGTTTTCATTTTAAGCTTTTCTGTTATTCAATTAAATCTGGGTAATGTCTTGCACCGTGCCATAGACAATCACAATGGAATGGACCTTGCTCATTATTAGTAGTGCAGAGAATGTAATGTTCTGATAACAGCTAGCTAATAAACCAAGCAGCCAAGTGGATTACCAAATAAGATGTTAACGTTAAACGTTATTTTAAAATTGTGTTAACGTTAAATGCAATATCTTACTGAAGCGCACTGAGTTGCTTTCAGCTGTGTTAACTGTAAACATTGTTGTGACAGATTTTGATGAATCGAATATAACGGATGTTTTCAGACATTAAAGTAACGTTAGAATCTAATTATTGATAACTTATAGCATAGCATTGTCAGTAAGATTTCAGAGAAGAGCCAACTAACACACCTTGTAAACAGTAACTGCACGACAAACTGTTACTTTTGTGTTGCGTTTCTCATTCAGGCTATTAGAAATGAGTAGAGTGCATGTATACTTTTTGTTGTGTTGTTTACGTCCATACCTCCATTCAAAATGTGAAGAAAGAAAAAGCTTTGGGGAAAGTAGGCAACGTTACCAATATAATGGAAAGGTTAATGTGTTTATCGTTTTATAATGGATGGAGATCTCTGCAAAGAGAAGCCAAACAGGGGGAAGGCCAATGTCTTTTTCTGAAGTCTGACATAAGATAAACTGTTGTTTGTTAAACAGTTGACAAAACAACCATGTCTGGAATCAAGAGGAAAATTGAAGACAATGACCCAGACTATGAGGACATATCACAAGTTCATGAGAATAAGAGAAACAAAATTGTGGAACAGAATGGTAATCATCTTGCATTCAGTTTATAGTTATTAATCATTGAATTCATAAATGTGATAGTTAAACATTAGAACTTTCCAAACAGCTGCATATGTCGTGACACAAATATGTGTTTTTATCATTTATTGCACAAAAAAATATCTTAGCACGGGATGCGACGGTGCAGAAAATTGAAGTCATCATCAGAGAACAGTTTTCTATGGAGATGAAGAATAAAGAACATGAGATTGAAGTGATTGGCCAAGTAAGTATCATCTGAGCCAGATGTTCAATATACTCAGAAGGAGCTGTGCTACTCAGTTTTTGTAAAAATGTGCAAACTCTGTGTTTTATTTCATTATTATTATTATTTTTAACAGCGTCTCAATGAAGCTCGGCGGATGATGGACAAGCTGAGAGCCTGCATTGTGGCCAACTATTACGCCAATGCTGGGCAGCCCAAGGTCCAAGAGGTACTATAACACAATCACTCACACTGTTTGTCTTCACATTTCCATTGCATTTGTATTCAGTAACGTGGAAAGCACTTTTATACAAAGATATTTCCACTACAGTGCTGGTTAGATGCGCCACTTTATCATAAGTATGTGAGCTCTATGGGAGCCTAACCCAGTGACTGGACAGTGTGTACTCTGGTAAAATGGTAATTCCTGGGCAGAAATGGTTGTTTTTTCTTTGCAAAACATACTCTGGCTCCCATTTTGTCTGTATGACTAACCCGATTTGGCTCCTATATCTTCAGGATGTAAGTGCATGATGACATGCTCCTCATGTGTTTCACAGTCATTGATTTGACCTGGGTCTACCAGTCGAGCTACAGGACTACAGAACTAAGCATCACACCACACATTGAGTGTGCTAAATGACTGTTTTTTCTGTTTTATGTCTTTGATTCTGTATGTCTTCAACAGAATTGCATACTGTAACTTCACCTGTCCTTTTCTTGTTTTGTTTACGGCAGGCGTCAAAGAGCGACGCCCTGGTGCTGAACCACCCGGCCATCAAGCGCTTCCTGGAGTCGCCCTCTCGCTCGTCCTCGCCCCTCAACCAGGGCTCGGAAGCAGCCTCGCTGGGGCCTTCGGAGAGCGAGTCGCTGGGCCAGCACGTGGACGGTGGACACGGGGAGCGCGAGCGGGACGGAATCTGGCGGGAGGCCGGGAGCCGCGGGGAGCGACGGCCGGGACGCAACACAGGGAAGGTAGGCGGCTTTGGATCGGAGGGAATATGGTGGTCAGATCCATGTCAAGGTGCACACAGTCAGACACAGCTGTTAAACATTGGTAAAAGTGAATCAGGGAAAATATAGAAATCTCCTCAAACTTCATGTAATGCTTCCAAATGTTGTGGTGAAATGTAATGATCCTTCAAGGGCTTCATTGGGCAAAACCTAATGGCCTGCTGAAGGTTAAAACAGTGTACATACAAATCTCAAAGCACACGCATGCATGTTAAGATCATGAATAAACGAAAGGGTGGTGCGTGGTGGATGCAAGCATCAGTATAGCATGGAACAGTCAGACAATACTGGGTGTGAATATTCCGTTCGGATTGTCATAAAACCAGTTGGGACAAGTGGCTGACATGGTAAAAGCAGGCTTGTTTTGTCTGTGGTTGTTGTCACCCTCGCTAAAGTTTTGTAACTGTTTGGCTGGGTGTGACTTTGTCACTTAGGGGATTTATCTTTTGGAATTTCTGGATATCTCACAGCACTTTTGGGCACCCATCCAACTATGTGTTGTTCTAGTCACATGACTTTCAACGTAGGAAACAAAGTCATAGGGTTCTTAGAGGGAACATACCCAGGTTTGTCACTAAATGGCTGAATTGCAATTTGGCCCAAGTACAGGTCTGCACTCTCCCCGAGAGCCCTTCTAATTACAGGGTTTGTTTGTGTGTTGTTTGGTCAGGTAACTAGGCCATTGTTTCTGTAAAGAACCTATCGGAACGTCACCTATTACCGCCCGTCCCCTATTTCTGCCATCTTATGTGTCACTTAATATTCATTTCTATACAAACCGAGATGACGGATTCCTAAAGAAACTGAAGCACCCACACCATAAGTCTATCTAAATTAGCTATGTACCAAAAATTACATTTTACCGTGTCTCAAAGAGCTGTAAACAGTGTTGTAAGGCTGCTTGTACAAATCCGTTTGGTGCTCCAGTGGAATTTTGATTTGCGACGAGAATTCTCGGTCTAGCCGTTGATGTGCCGTGAGAGGGCAGAAATAGACACCCACCAGCCCAGCGCTAAACTCCGAGCGTGGTAAACAAAATCAGATATTTCAGGCAGTAAAAGCCAAACCAGATTTTGTTCAAATCTACACACCTATGGCTACTGAAAAATGTGAGGTTCATATCAAATGTTATTTTGTTTTGAAGTACTAAAAAAACATAATTGTTTTAGAATTTTCAAACGAAAGGGGCGGTAATTGGTGCTTTTACGATAGTAAGTTGTTTTAATATTTAATGCAGGGGCCCTCTGACTTGCTTCGGCCGCCACTGGCCAAAACAACTACCCCCTTCACCCCATTTCTTCCACACAGCCCAGTGTAAATATAAAGCCTTTGACTAACCAAACCATGTGTGTTCAGCTAATGCAGAGAGTCAATGAAAGGTTCAGTCAGGTATTCAGATCAGGAACAGACTTACAACATGCATGACAGAATGGACTGCAGGAGCAGGGATGGGAGTGAACGATCATTGATACACAGGTAAGCATGCAGTGTGTTTTTTTGCCTGTAGGACACGTTTGGAGTGCCATCATCAGCCGCCGCGGATCAGCAGGTCACCTATCACGTCACCGGAGAGGAGGCCTCAAGACTGTACGTCAAGAAGACCATTGTTGTGGGGAATGTCTCCAAGTGAGTGACTTTTACATCTGTTGTGTGTGTGTGTGTGGAATCTCTAGGAATCTCTAGATTACCTTGCCCTAGAACATTGGTAAGGCTTTAGATGAAGAGGTTTGTTTTGTCAGATGACTTTGTGACAATTCTGACTGTGAATTATTACTCATAACTTATAGATGAAACAGGTGAATTATGAGTGATGGCTTGATCATGGGCGATCAAGATGGATCTTGACTTCTGCTCGGGGCTACTCTGTTATGGTTAATAACACCCAGTTAATGTGTACAAAGGAAGTCTTGTATGACGTGTGACTATCAACCGTTTAATCTCAGGCAGTATTGTGAAACCACTGGTTTTTCATTAGTTTTATGCTAATAGTGTATTATCCTACCTCTTCTTTCAGGTAGATGCCATGTTCAAATGTTAGTTAAAATGTCTGATTATTGCTTAGGGTGATATATACTGCTGTTGCTACTTAATCTCACCTTCAGATAAATCTGTGGAGTATTGGGGATATTTCTGATCTCAGAAAATATACTTGATAAGATAAAGGTCACATGCATAGTTTTTGTATTGCTCAAGTGGGCAGCCGTGGCCCACTGGTTAGCACTCTGGACTTGTAACCGGAGGGTTGCCGGTTCGAGCCCCGACCAGTGGGCTGCGGCTGAAGTGCCCTTGAGCAAGGCACCTAACCCCTCACTGCTCCCCTCCCGCCCGATGTAGCAGGCAGCTCACTGCGCCCGGGATTAGTGTGTGCTTCACCTCACTGTGTGTTCACTGTGTGCTGTTTGTGTTTCACTAATTCACCGATTGGGTTAAATGCAGAGACCAAATTTCCCTCACGGGATCAAAAAAGTATATATACTTATACTTACTTACTTAAGTGTTTTTTTTTTGTTGCATTTTGTTGTTATTGATTTTGGACTGTTTGGCTCCTCCCTCCTCGGCATGATGAACTCTGTGCAGATAAGGTAGGAGAGCCAGGGGACGTGCCCTGACTGGCTCAGTGTCCTGTCTTGCCGGTGTGATTTGCCGGTGTTGATGAGTGCGGAGCAGAGCGGTGGCAGGCCTCGGTGGTGCGCCCTGCTGACATAGCTGCAGGGCCAGGCTGTTCAGATGTCACATGATTGCTTGTTTTTCTCCCTGCCAGACCAGACTGTCTCCCAGATTCAGTGGAAAACAAGCACCATGACTACTTTTGCACTCTGAAATGACACATTAAGCACACTAAGACATATTACTCTCTCTGCCTTCCTCCATCTCTCTTTCTTTCTCTCACTCTGGCCTCTCTTCTCTCTTTTTCTCTGGCTCTTCTCTCGTTTAATTTTCATCTCTGTCTGTCCATCTCTTCTCTCCTTTTTGCCTTCTCTCTCTCTCTCTGCCCTCTCCTCTCTGACCCCCCTTCCACTTCTGTCCTCCCCACTGACAGGTACATAGCCCCTGACAAGAGAGAGGAGAATGACCAGTCCACCCATAAGTGGATGGTCTATGTCAGGGGCTCCAAGAAGGAGCCCAGCATTGACCACTTTGTGCGCAAAGTCTGGTTCTTCTTGCACCCCAGCTACAAGCCTAATGACCTGGTAGAAGTCAGGTGTGTATTTTACATGTGACTGTGTGTGTGGGAGTGCGTTTGTGTATTTTGGGTATGTGTGAGAGTGTGAGGCCTCCCTAGTTTTTGTTCAGCCCTTGTTGACATTTTCTTCAGTATCCTTGTTAAAAAAAAAAAAAAAAAAAAGTGAAAAAGGCGCACTTTTCTAAAGAGACAAATGAGTCAACAGGAGTTCAGGTTGCCCCACATTTTCTGATGGCCTCGTTGAGCTGTGTATTGTTTTCATTTGTACGTCTTTCCCCCCAGGGACAATCACTGGGAGGCAACACTTATGTTGTTGTTCTGAAAGTGGGACAAGACTCAACTGAGCCCTCTAGTGGCAGATTGTGTCACTACATTAATTTTAGCAATGTACTGGGTCATTGAGTTCAGAAGAATAAATCTGTCAAAAAATGGCTTGTGACAGGTTTGATCTAGTTATACAATAGTCTTGCTATATAACAGAATAAGATGCTATCCCTCCCCACCAGCGTTGTTGAATGTGCCCCTCGCTCTGACGTGAGGGAGCAGGTTAGCTACATGGCAAAGGCTTGTGGAAGTGTAAGTGGAAACAGAAATCTTCTTTTAGAACCATTAAATCTGTTCTCTGTTAGAGGCCAATATGTGTTTATTATGTATTGGAAAAAAACCCTTATGAAATATTAAAGGGTGTGTGTGTGTGTGTGTGTGTGTGTGTGTGTTTTCATCTCAGTGAGCCCCCGTTCCACCTGACTCGGCGAGGTTGGGGAGAGTTTCCTGTCCGTTGTCAGATCCACTTCAAGGACCCACGCAACAAACGCATCGACATCATCCACAACTTAAAGGTCAGCTGACCCCAGCACCCTCCCCCAAAGACACACACACACACACTGACAACATCTCAGGCATCTCTCCTGCTGATTATATACTCTGATATCTACACACACACACTCAGACAGAGACCCTGTAGGGAGGCCTGTAGGCAGTAGGACTGGGTCCAGTCCTTTTGATGTGGGCTGCCCAGAGGCCAAAGCTGTGGGAGCAGTATTGGCTGGACTGGGGGAGAGAGCACGCCACTGGGCCACCGCCGCCTCTGCCCATAGGAGTGAGGACCGGCCAGCTAATGACCACCAGGAGGAAAACAGCCTATTTAAGGCTATTCTCTCTCTCTCTCTCTCTCTCTCTTTCTCTTTCTCTTTCTCTCTCTCTTTCTTTCTTTCTTTCTTTCTTTCTTTCTCTCTCTCTCTCTTTCTCTCTTTCTTTCTTTCTTTCTTTCTTTCTTTCTTTCTTTCTTTCTCTTTCTTTCTTTCTTTCTTTCTTTCTTTCTTTCTTTCTTTCTCTCTCTCTCTCTCTCTCTCTCTCTCTCTCTGCGTGATGATTAATTAGTTTGCTGTAGAGGTGGTCTATAACAGTCTATAAAATTGTATATGATATATCCCACATTGTTAAAAAGTCGTTAAATGTATTGTGGTGTAAGTTTTATTTATAGTGGTGTGTAATTTACTGGCGATAGTTAACTCCCCAGGGTTGCTGTAATGATTGTAATCTCCACTCTCTCTGTCTCTCTGCTCCCCGGGGTTTGGTACCTCACAGCTTGACAGAACGTATACGGGACTGCAGACACTTGGAGCTGAGACGGTAAGGCACATCCCAGTCCGTGTGTGTGTGTGTGGGGGGGTCTTGGGTGGATGTTGGGCTGCCAGCTCTACAGCCCAGCAGCACAGTCATTGCTGAATAAAAAATGTCTGACGTCCACACCCATGCTTTGCAGAACAGAAATGAAAACAACACCAACAGTGAGTGACACCTGGTTGTTGTGGCGGAGATGTTTTCCTCCACGGCTGTCTGAAGCTGCCTGAGATGAGTGTGTGTGTGTGTGTGTGTGTGTGTGTGTCTGAGATGTATGTGTGTGTGTTGGAGACACGATCCATGCGTCTAAGGGGCTTTTGAAGGCCCACACACTCTCCCTATCACGCCACGCTTCTGTCAGGCTATTTCTCCTCATGTCCATTGTGTATTCTCCAGTAGGAGAGAGTGTGTGAGTGCAGTCTCCACAACGACCTTGCAACCCCGTCAGTTTCCAGGCGCAGGTCATGTGACCCTGAAAAGCGCTGGTGTAAGTCCGACCAGCGTCAAGCACAGAGCTCAGTCACTCAACCACTGGCTGCACTAGACTGGTGTGTTTGTGATGAGGGTTCACAGTCTGGGGACAGCACATGAAAAGTGCAGACTTGAAGCCAATCAGAATTGAATCCTAACAGTGGCTGTGTCTAATCTCTAGACCAGTGTTTTTCAACCACTGTGCCGGGGCACACTAGTGTGCCGTGAGAGATCATCAGGTGTGCCGCAGAAAATTACCCAAATGTCACTCACTGATCCAGAAAAGCAACTGTTGCATCAAAGAATTTATAACCACATGCTCTCATTGATTGTATGATTGCATTATTTGTGGTATGCAGGCATTGTACAACGGGGGCCCCATATCCAGTATTCACAGAATCATCACATATCCAGTTCATAACAACAATTAAATTAGATACAGTCACCTACAAATGAAACAGAGGGCGCTTGTTTTATTGAGCAGGTCTTGCATAGAAGCCATAATAAGGCCATATCTGTGTACTGTATTATTTGAAATGTTAGGCTTTGGTATGTTTATTTTTTCTTCACACAGGATGTTAGTGTGCCGTGGGACATTTTAAGTGTCAAAAGTACCTACGCTGGGGGTTGTGCAGAAAACAGTGCAGCCTGGCGGCGGTGTGACCCTGCAACCATGTCTGACGCTCTCTCTCTGTCTCTCTCTCTCTCTGTCTGTCTGTCTGTCTGTCTGTCTCTCAGGTGGTGGATGTGGAACTCCATCGAAACTCCCTTGGCGATGACTTCCTGCCCACCCCCCTCTCCTCCTCCTCCTCCTCCTCTCAGAGGTCATGTGCCATGGGCTCCACCAGTGCCCATCTCACCTCCGCCCCCTCCCCCGGTCAACTCTCCCAGGACTCCTTCCCAGGCACAGAGAAAGGTGCGGAGCCCTTACCTGCACTCACACACACACACACACACACACACACGCACACAGACACACACACACCATAGCTGTGGGTGTCTAGCATTGGCATTGAGAATCATTGACTCATTCCACTTTAGATTAATGGATGTGTTCTTCCACAATGTGTTGCCATAATGAAGGAGAGTGTAATGGCTATTTGTGTGAGAGAGACACATTAAATAGTGCTGTTATCTGCAGGAATCCAACTGCATATTTGAGTGTGTGTTTTTCAATCAGCAATATCAGGCCACCTGTGGTTCTTTTTTCTTTTTTTTTGTCCATGGTTTGATGCAACATCAATTTGCTGGACTACTTTTCATTAGCGCCTTGGTTGGTTGCTCAGATGTGTGTGAGTGTGCATTTGCTGTTGCTGAACATGTTGATGGAGTTTGAAGTGTGTTTGATGGCTTTGATGTGCAGTGAGCCACAGAGGCTTAATGTAATGATGACCCTGATGCAACCAGGGCCAAGGCTGGCCTTAGGCACCCCACTAACACTAAAACAAACACAAAAACAAATATGACACTAATACTGACGCTTGAACAGATAGCTGCTGGTGGTGGGTCTGGCCTGGGTTTGGCATTCATGAGGCCCTAATCCGCCGTGAGTAGTTCCAGAGTGTGTTCTTTTGTAGCAGACATATTTGGTTTGTTCTTTGTTGTGTGTTGTTGTTTGGTAATGACACTGAGACTAGTTTGGGATCATTCTTCTCCCGGATAGCGTGCGGAGAGACAGAAGTCTGGGATTGTTCCCACCCAATCCCAGAGAGCCGGCTTGCGAGGCCTAGGCTCTGTTCTGGCCTCGATGATCAGACGCGGCACACGGCTCGTTGGGACTGGGGAGTCGTGACTCAAAGCACAGGCTCTGGGGACTGAGACAGTTGTGCATACCTCATCACTTTTTTTTTTATCCCTTTTGTTATCTCCCTCCTCAGGCACTCATGTGAATTATTGATGTGGTCGGACCAGAGACTCTTCTCCCTCCAACAGTCTTAATTAAAAAATCCCTGGTCATAAACAGCTCTTCTCTTTTTTTTTTTTGCCCGTCTATTTTACTCTCTCTCTTCTTTTCAGGCGTGGCCGTCAAAATCGAGTCGGGTCGCTCGTCCTGCTCCGAGCGGACGCCGTCCCGGCCCAAGCTCACGGAAAAGATCACGCTCGGTTCTCATGGGAACTCCGCCTTCCAGCCCATCACGGCCAGCTGCAAGATCATCCCGCAGGGCCAGGCGCCGAGCCCCTCCGAGTCTCCCGGGAAGTCCTTCCAGCCAATCACCATGAGCTGCAAGATCGTCTCCGGTCAGTCCCTCAGGATGCTCAGCACGAAGGAGAAAGAGATATACACACACACACACACACACATATATACATATACATATACATATACATATCCTACACTCATTGCAGATATTACTTTCATATTAACTTGCAGTGATGGTTATAATACTGCCACTGAAACACATACATATTTCAATACAGATTGAAAGGCATGGTAACATGTCTAGATGCAGTGGGTCCTTTAACAACAAAAAAAAGCTGGAATTGTGTTTCAATAATTTTGAAAGAAAGTCAACTTGGAAAGCTGGAGTTGAGACTTCTTTTCATCAGTGTGAACTCTGCTGTACGTCGTATTTTTGTGTGTGTGTGTGTGTATTTCTGCGCTCGGTATTTATTTTGTTTGTGTGTTTGTTTACCGTCCCTCCAGGCTCTCCAATCTCTACGCCCAGCCACTCCCCGCTGCCCCGCACCCCCACCTCCACGCCCGTGCACATGAAGCAGGGCTCGGCTGCGGGCAGCAACCCCTACATCATCGTGGACAAGCCGGGCCAGGTCATCAGCGTAGCCGGCTCCTCTTCCTCTGCCACAGGTTTGAAGCCCTCACAGAGAACACAGCTCTTTTTTACAGCGCCCCTTTATGTGGAGATATGATAAAACTTCTCCTTTTATTGCCCACCAACAAACCAGAGATGATTCATGCAACTTTGTTGGACAAACTTGTTTTCAGATTCACACTGTGTATTTTATATTATTAGCTGACACATTTATGAGTGGTAAAACATGTCAAGAGGTTATAAGTTAGGACCGTTTTTTAGGCGTTAAAATGTTTCCATCTTCCAAAATGTGCATCCCTAGTCACAATTCCGAAGTGAAATTCATCTGAAATCTCAAATCCTCTCTCCCATACTGGAGCCGGAAGCATTCTTCTAGGATGCAGAGTCGTTAAGTGATCGTTAAGTAATCAGGGCTTGTTCCTCCACCTCTCCTTCTCTTCTTTCTCCTCCTCCTCCTTCTCCTCGGGGAGAGAGACTGAGTGGCAGCACTGTTGAGGGTGAGGGCAGTGAGGGACGACAGATTGGGGGGGGGGGGGGCACACGGATGGCAGCCCGCCTTGAAAGAGGGATTAGAAAAAGACGTGGGGAAAAAAGAAAGGAAGAAAGCTTTTTAATCGACCACCTGTACCTTCACTGTCATGTGTATTGCTGCACCTTGGTATGTGAGACATGAGAAGAGAAGGCTGGCAACAGAACAAGTGACGATTGAAAAGGGCATAGAGAGAGAGTTACGTATAGGGGGTAGGGGGCATTTTAATAGTCATAGTCATAGTCAAGTTTATTTATATAGCACAATTTAAAACAACCTGTGGTTGACCAAAGTGCTCAAAAAAAGCACCTCCTGATTCCTTGGCATGTGTTTTTTAATAAGAGTGATTCTGAATTGGAATGAGACTTGAGAAGGGGGCTAAGGAAATTAAGAGCACTACGGCAATAAAGGGAGGGAGAGATGTTATGACAAAAGACTCCATTGGTCAGGCTGTGGTGGACTCCATTTTGGTGGAGTCCTCTTATTAGCTTAAAGGACCAGTATGTAGGAAATAATGGAAAATAAACTGTAACCATTCCAAATATGATCACCATATGTTGTCAGAGAGTAAGGAAACACAATGGATTGAAGTAATGGCTTATTTGACAACATTACTAAAACCCCGTAAAACCCATGAAAAAAATGAGATGGGGCGGAATCTCTTGGAATTTTCGTTTATGTTTTGAACGATTAATTCTAGAATAGCGTATTAATAATGGGCTGGCGTGTCCTCCTATTTGTGTTGCCAAATTAGCAACAGCCAACTGTCAACTTGCTGTCAATTGTAGTCATGAACGCCTATGAGAGGCAGGCAAATTTCCAAAATTAAAACAAGAAACAAATTAAGTGGACATCGGAGGAGCTTCCTGAGATGATGACGTCTTCGTCAAACGAAGAACTCAAGTCTGACGCAGAGCTGGCCATATTTCTCCACAACAGGTAGCCTATGCTAAACCTTATCTGCATCGCTAACTTCAGCTAAATATGTTACGTTGGTTAGAGAGGTATTTTTTGTTTTCACTGTTTCCGTAATGTGTAGCTGGGTCATGGTTGGAGAAACGTTAAAGCAGATGCAGGTCAACTAACGTTAGCTAAGTCTTCATTACATCTGGCAACCCAGAAGCTTGCGTCTGGTAGTCTTGAGAACGTTCACCAGTGTTTCGATTTTGGCCTACAGAACGTTCGGTAACAATCCTACAAATCGCTCCTTTAAGCATGAGAAGCAAGTTGAAGGCTGGTGTGGTGTCAGGCCCATGTGTTGATTTCCCTCCTTCTCACAGCCCTGGTGTTTTCCCCTGATGCCTCCAAACTGAATTAGGCCTTTCATCAGGAGGCAGCCTTGCACACTCAGGGAACATATCAGCACTCTCACACACAAGCAGTGCCCTACTTAACTGCAAGGCTCTACGGTTAACAGAACCGCACCGGTTCCAGGACGGATGCGCTCTAGAACAGTTCCGCAGTTCCAGAAGTGCTGTATTGCAGTGAGGGGTTCTGAGCAGGAACAGGCACAATGTGTGTGCAAGTGTATTTGGGTGTCTTTTGCAAGTTTGTGAGAGGGAGTGTAGTGTGTGTTGTTGTGATGAGTAGATTTGTCTGTATGTGTGTGTGTGTTTTTAGAGTGATTTGTGAGCTGGGGTGTGTAGGTGTATGAAGTGGATCTGTGTGGCTCTCATCCCTGGCTAGAAGGACACTCATTGTGTTTTCCATTGTCCAGTTCAGAATATGGTCATCTCTTCTGCCAAATTACTTCCTGCCCCAGCTGTCCTCCCACTCCTGTGCTCTCTCACTCTACTTCTCTCTATTTCCTGATTTTCTCCGGGTTCTCCCTTTCTTACCACACACACACACACACACACACACACACACACACACACACACACACACACACACAAATAAAGATGTGTGATGAGACTGCAGTATGACGGAGGTTGCCATGGAGATGAGATTGCTGGCTCGAAGAGGCAGCGGATGTAAAGGTTGAGTGAGTGGGAGTGGAGGTGGAGTCTTCAATCACCTGTGTGTGTGTGTCTGTGTGCTGTGTGTGTGTGTCTGTGTCTGTGTGTGTGTGCACGCTCACGCTTGTGGGTGTTTGTGTGTGTTAATGAGAGATGTAATGCAGTTCCAGAGCAAAAGGATCAATGTTGCTTCTCTGGTTCCACTCTTGGTGGCATTTCTGCTGTAATATTAGACTGCTCCACCCAGCTTCTTTCAGTGGCCAGTGGGCTCGGACCTGTGCAGTGTTCAAATCTCCCACTCCCAGTGTGTTGACCACACAGCCTAGTGATGTGCTGTGGTCTCCTGATGAGTTGCGCTAATAGGTGCTCTAATGACCGAGACGGTCCACCCCACCCCCCACTAGGTTTCAGCCTCCTTGCTGGCATGCCTACCTCCCATACCCAAGTGTGTCCATTTTAGCCCATTGCAGGATACTCCTTCTCACAGTGCTTAAAGCTCTCTGGCAGTGTCAAGCGTGGACCAGGGCTGTTGAAAATTGAAATGGCTCATTATTTCGCCAAAAATGAATTAAAAGAATCTGATCATGAATCATGGGCATTTTCCTTGCTTTAAGCCCTGTTCGCATGTGTCCCTTTTACACAAACATGAAGAGGTGCCCCCTATCTGAGCCTTCTGTGTTGCTTAAGGTGTAGTCTCCAATCAACACTACGTGCCAGTGTACACAGATGTGGCTGGCTGGGTAGCGGCCATTGTCTGAGTCATTTGTTTGTTTTGTTTTGTTTGCGTCATATCCACTCACGCACCTACATACACACCCACACAGATTTGCTTAGCCAGTTATACACCCATAGATCCCCCCCAGGGATCTGCTCAGCACCCACACACACACCCCCCACACACACACACACTGATCCGTTCACCTCCCACACACACTCATGTGGAAGTGCAGGTTCCGGGGTCTCGCTCATGCCAGCGTCCCTCCCTGCAGGGGGAGATGTGTGCGTTCAGAGCAGTGATCCAGAACACCCAGTGGAGCATGATTCTAGGAACGGGCCACTGTGCCGTGAACACCCCGCTGCTGTGTGTGCTAATGGGCACGCCGAAAGTAAATATGTTCTGAGCTCGTCACACCACAGAAAAGCCTGTCATTAACCTCCCAGACACATCTGAATGAAAACATAGCCAAGTGTATAAAATTAGATTAGGTTTCAAAGGTTAAAGGTTTTCAAAATTAGGTTTAGGATCTCCTCCCATCATCAGTACCCCTTTTTTATGATTGTCCAAAAAAATAAAAAATGATGTCCTGTTTGATAGTTTATAATTTTGCCAGAATTCTAGACCAAGGCTGAACTCCTAGATGATCTATTGTGTGTTAAGAGAGTGTGCCTGTGTGTCTGTAGTGGTTTTAATGGGCGTATTTTCAGCAGAGTGTGCCGACTGTGGTTCTTTGTCTTGAATAGGAAGCCCCACGGTCAAGCAGTCTGCAGCGGCCCACGGCACCAGATCTCCCGCCCCCAAAGTCCACACAGGAGGCTTCCTCTCCTCAGGAGTCAAGGTGAGACATCCTCACACACACACACACACACACACACACACACACACACACATAGAGAGTCAAGCAGACTGTCCTTAGTGTTGCTATTCTGTGTTCATGAATGTCCCAGATGTTTGAGGTGGTACTAGAGGTAAAAGGCAGAGGCTGTCCATGACTGCCTGAAGGCTGGCCCAGAAAGAGGCCAGCGGCGTCCATCAGTCATATCTCCATCTCTTTGACCTCTCATAAACACAGTGATCCAACAAAACATGTCCCTGAGCTCCCTATGGCCCTATTACTTCCCCTTCCGTGTGTGTGTGTGTGTGTGAGAGACCGAGAGAGAGACTGAGAGAGTGTGACCAGACTTTCCTGTGAAAATGTCAGCTCTTTATGGCCTGTGGACTTCTCATACGGCTAAGGTTGAACAGTGACCACACAGTTTAGGATTGGGTTATTTGTTTTGTTTGGAAGGAAGGGGGTGGTATACTGTGATGCTTTCATTTCTTCCATTTCTGTGTGTCAGTAGGAGTCAAGCAGGCGTCTGTGTGTGTCTGTGTCTGTGCTGTATCATATGCCCATACTGGAGTCATCCTCACACTGTTCCACCCCCCCTCTCTCTCTAATGAGATACAACACAAACAAGGCCCCAGACAGCTTTGATTCTGTCCTGTTAGTGCTCTCTCAGCCACACACACACTTTTCACACACACTCTCTTCTTAACAAACACACACACACACACACACACACACACACACACACACACACACACTTTGTCTCAGCTGTTTTCCTAACACACACACACACACACACACACACACACACACACACACACACACACACAGAAACTCTGTCTCTCCCACTCTGTCTCAACTTCTGCCTGCCGTTGGCTTCCTAAAAAT